>NW_020954558.1:923126-942509 GCF_900497805.2 Vombatus ursinus
GATAGATAGATAGATAGATAGATAGATAGATAGATAGATAGATAGATTGATAGATTAGATAGATAGATATAGAGATATATAGATATATATACACACACACATATGTGTATGTGTATATATCTATATGCACATACATATGTATGTGTGTATATGTATTGCATATATAACAAAGAAATTAAGAATATATAAGGAGTGGGAAAAGAGCACCAGATTTGGCAAATAAGAGCTCACTGGCAATTTTGGAGAGTCATTTCAGTTGAATGGTGATTCTCCCTGACTGATATTCCTGAGTCCAATGCATGACCTTCCATCTTCAAGTTACTTCCATTTCCCTTCAATAACTCCTCCCCCCTCCAATTGCCCCTTAGTGGCTCTACCCCACCTAGGGACCTCAATGGAGACCTTGCCTTACTTTGTCCTTAGTCCCCCGTGATGAGTATCTTAAACACAGCAGATCACTGGGCTTGGTGGACCCCTGAATAGGCTCCCAGGTGTCCCAGGCCATGTGCTCATCAGGAGCTCCAGTTTGGCCAACAGGGGCTCCAGCCCCAGACAATATTCACATCTCCCAGGGCTATTTAACTCAGAGACAATGGGGAGAAAATTGTGTCTTTTGGAGGTATGTTATGTTATTCTCCGGTGAGGTCAAAGGCGTCAGTTTACCAGGTAAATAGATTTATATCATTATGGCCCTTTATGTCTGGTTGTTCCATTTAAGTGCTCACCAGTGTTCTTCTGTTGGTGTCTGTGTATAGTAGCAGGAGGATCCCAAAACAATACTGAAGACCTAGTAGACAAGACTTGAAGAACACAGGGGAAGGCTCCAGGTGGAGAAATGGCACCCAGATCCTCAGAGACAGGACTCTGTGCGAGGGTAGGTAGTGTCATGGATCTATGCCCATGTCAGTGTAGGCACTGCCCCCTCTGGGACGGCTCATAGCCGTCCAATTCATCACAGACCCTGAGCTGGAAGGGATCTCAGAAGCCTGCTAGTCCAAGCCCTCCAATTTACACAGGAAGACCTTGAAGTGCAAGGAAGTTAAATGACTTGCCCAAGATCACACAGGAAATAAATATCAGCTGTGGGATTTGAACCCAGGTACTCTTGACTCCAGAGCTATTTCTCTCTGTCCCGTCATGCAGCTAGGATATCCACTGTACTGTCATGCAGCTGGAGCATGAGGCCTGGTCAGGAAGACCTGAGTTCAAATCGATCCTCAGACCCAAGAGTCTTAACCAATCTTTCCCTCAGTTTCCTTAACTCTAAAATGGGCATAGTTATAGCACCTTCCTCCTAGGGTTGTTCAAATGAGATATTTTTAAAGTGCTAGCACAGTGCCTGGCACACAGTAGGCATGTAATATATTTATCTTCCTTCCTTTCTTTCCTTCATGTGGCCCCTGCCATCTTACTTTGTACAAATCTCATCCATATTTTTCCATAGTTCCTTCACAGAAGATTTATCCAAAATACTAGAGACCAGCTTCCAGTTGTTTTAATATTCTATAAACACCAGAGAGAAACATGGGCTGTGTTTCTGGTAGCCCTCACTCTTGCTACATGACCAGTCATTCTCCTTCTTCTGACCGTCTAGCAACTTTTAATAATTATGAAAAAGGAGGAAAAACACAAACAAACCAAACTCTTGTAACACTTTCTCTAGAGGGGCAGGGATGGTTCGATCCACATTAGACTTGTGGGATTCAAACCTTGTTAGTATTATGTGATTTAGAACTGCCGTGGTATTATAAGGAGAGTCTAACAGGGCAAAGTTGGAGAAGGGGCTGAGGAAATGACATAGAAACTTGCATGGCAGTTTGAACACTGGTCCAAAAAATGTTTTTTCTCTCCCCAAGACTCAGGCTGTAGATGGGGAAGAATACCTGAAAAAGTAGACTATGTTAGAAGGTGGTTGATCAAAAATTGAATTGTCCCTACTCCCCATCCCTTCAACTGGCTTCAAGTGGAACCTGTTTCTAAGCTTCGTCCATTACGATGTCATTAATTATGTTTTATAGAACTAGTTTTGTCCTTATAAACTTCTGTGGTCAAGAGGGGCATTTGTATTTCCTTGTGTCCTTTGGTTCTAGGTTTGAGAACATAGGGACCAATTTGGCAGCCCTATGGAAGATGCAACATTTCTTAGCACAGAGGGTTCCAAAACCAGTCTCTTGTTAGTGTTTCTCTTTCTAACTAAAGGCATAATCTTGAACCATTCATATAGTTCATAACACTTTCAAGGGCAGAATTAATATCAACTTGGACCTTCATCAGGCTATGAACTTAACCTGTTGTTTTTCTGTGGAAGTCAGGTATCTGACTCACTAAATATCAGAAGGCCCTTTGGAGTTATAGTGATACTTTATGTTACAAATGAAAATCTCCATCTGGGATCATCTTTATTTGATTTTGTTTGTTTTCTTTGGTATGATTTAGTAGTGTTCCTTAAAAATTTGCTACCAAGTGTTACCCAGGTTTAATACAAATCTCAAAGAAAATTTAAGGTTTTTTTTTAATTTTTATTCATTTCTTCAGATCAATAGTATCTAATTTTGAGGAAAATTATTACATATCAAATGTTATGAATGCTATGCCATTTGGGTGGGTTTTTAATTAATATTTTATATTTTCCAATTACATATAAAAACAATTTTTAACAATCATTTTTTTTAATTTTGATTTCCAAATTCTCTCCCTCCTTCTTAGCTCTCTCCTGTCCCTGGAAGGCAGGGATTTTTATATAGATCATACATATGAAGACATGCAAAATGTATTTTCATATTAGTCATGTTGCAAGAGAAAACAAACAAAAACAACAAATAAAGAAAAATAAAGTTTAAAAAATATGTTTCAATCTGCTTTTAAACTCCATCACTTCTTTCTCTGGAGGTGGATAGAACTTTTCATCATAAGGTCTTCAGAATTATCTTAGATCACTGTATTTCTGAAAATGGCTAAGTAATTCACAGTGGGTCATTCTTATGGTATTGTTGTTACTATGTACAATATTCTCCTGGACCTGCTCACTTTACTTTGCACTGGTTCCTATAATTCTTCCCAGATTTTTTTGTGAAACATTCTGCTTGTCATTTCTTATAGCACAATAGTGTTCTATCACAATCATATACCGCAACTTGCTTAGCTATTCCTCATTTGAAGCACATCCCCTCAATTTTCAATTCTTTGTCACCACAAAAAAGAGTTTTTATAAACATTTTTGTACACACAGGTCAAAGAAAACAGAAAAAGACTCAGACACACAAAAATATCTATAGCATCTCTTTCTGTAGTGGGAAATAATTGGAACTATGGAGATGTCCTGAACTAAATAAATTATGGCACATTAATGTAATGGACATAAGAAATGCCAGAAGAGTGGTTTCAGAGGAGGAGAAATGACCAGGTGGGAGGTGAAGTGTCTTGATCCAGAAACAGCAAGGAGACCAGTTTAACTGGATCACAGAGTTTGGGGAGCGGAGGAGTGGGGACATAAGGTGTAAGGAGACTGGAAAGGTAGTGGGAACAGGTTATGTAGAGTTTAAAAGCAGTTAGGGAATGATGGGGTATGGGTCCAAGCCAAGGCCTTTGCTCCCGACCCATTTGTCAGGGTCCCATTTGTCTATAGGCCCTAGGAAAACCCTGCCTTGGACTCTTCTTGAATTCTCCCACTTGGTCAAAGAAGTCTTTACTGTTGGCCTGAGGCTATAATCCTATCAACTGGTCTTTCATTATGGCCTACCCCTAATCTCCCAATTCTCTGCTACCCTAGCCTAGCCCTCCATTCTCTGTTATCTCCCCATGGCCCCCAGCTACTTCTCACCCTTGACCCCATCTAGACCTCTCCTCCAGTCACTCCAGCCTACTGGCTACTCCCATCAAGATCCTCCCTAGACCCCTTCTTCCAGGCCCCTCCTTCACTCACCCCAAACTACTTGGCCACTCCTAGATTTCTCTCACAGTCTTTCTGTATATAAGGTCCATCTTGCCTCCTTGCTTAGATTCTTTAAGAGTCTAGCCAAGGCTCAGATTCTTAAAATAGCCAATAGCTCACAAATGTTCAGATTCCTTAAGAGTGTGACCAGTATGGGTGAATCTTTAATAAATCTTGTCTTTGGCTGAAAGAAGACATGGGTCAAATTCATTCGGGCAGGACCTGTATGTCATTATTTCAGGGTCTGAGAGCCAATAAACCTCAACACATAGTTTGCTGAACCTCAACAGGAACAGGTTATGTAGGACTTTAAAAATAGTCAGGGAAGGGGCAGGGATACAGTCAGAATCTGTGCTTGAGAAAAGTGACTTTCATAGTCTTTATACTTCCAAAGATGGTTGCTTCTACCTTTGTTTAAATGTTCAAGGCAGGACCTTCCTCTTGATTCTTACAGTAGAATGATATCAAGAAGATTCAACACCAGGTCCTTTAGGTCAGCAGAACACATATCTCATGGTAAGACAATATTTCATGGTAAGAGGGGCAAAGAAGGGTGGAAAAAAAGAACCAGTTCCTCCAAGGCAGACGTAGGATGAAACCACTGTCTCAGTGTAGGAAAGGAGAGACATATCTCCGCTGACCTGCATCAGGAAGAAAACTTTGGCAGATGGCAGCCATAGAAAAAGACATATCATGGCAGAGAAAGGCTGCTGTCGGAACTAAGAGATCCAAGGCACCCTGGGGTGTAAGAAACCTGCATTAAATGAGTGTCTATGGATTTTGAATGGAGAAGTTGAGGGGTGGGCAGAACCGACTTCATTTGAGTTGAAAGTCCAATCTTGATCTGAGTGGATATTGGAGAGAGGAGGGAGGATGTAAACATCTGACTAGGAGACTGAGCTGGACCTGAAGAGAAAGACCGCTTAGAAAGCAGTGCCACTTATCCCCTCCATTCATTCCTTGTCTCCCACAACCAGCTGCTGGGAAAAGTCTGAGCTTTGAAAATTAAACATTCTCCCAAGCTCAGGAATCAAACCCTCCCCTGAATATAGACTGTCAATCTTAAATCTCCTCCCCACTCCTTTTCGCCACGTGATTCTGACTGTGTCAGTGCTGGGAGGGGGGAAGGGGATACCGGATGTTCCTTTTCACTTAAGTCCAAGTTGGTCAGAACACAAAGTCTGCAAGGTCCAAGAAAAGTCAGGCTGAGCCGAGGAGTGGAAGCGTACCCGAGCTCCGGGTAAGGGCTCTTGTGGGCAGAGGAAGGATCGTTAGATGGAAAAGGCACCTGGAGGACAGCGTAGGGAGAGACGAAGAGACATCCGAGGTCCCACCTGTGACAGAGGAGGACATTGAAGTCCAGAATGGTTAGGCGATGTGGCTAAGATCACCCAAGAGGAAGGGAAGAGACACTCATGTGTGTCCTAGGCTCGCGGGTAAAGAAGGAGGATCTGACTCTATCCTGAATCTGAGTCCGGGGAAGGTCAGACAAGAGGGGAGCGATGGGCGAGAAAATCGGCTGCCGGATGGCTCAGCACTTGAAGCACCTTACGTCAGACGAGCCGATATATATATATATATATATAGGACCATCCCCGTCACCGGAGAAGACAGGTAGGATTAAAATGGAAACGCTCCTGGTCAGTTTTCTTGAGAATCGAGAGGCCTGTAAGTTGGCTCTGAGCGAGAGGATGACTCGGAGGGAGCTGCGGGAGCGAGCAAGGGCAGCAGGACTGCAGGAGAAGGGTCTCCCTACGGATTGCAGCTTCCCTCTCTCACCCGAGCGCTCCCTTGGCCCTTCTTTTAGGTCCCATCTTTTCCCCTTCCTTGCTCATTTCTTCCCCTGTGACCCCTATTCTCTCTGTGCCCCCTTACCTTTTCTCACTCATCTTTTTTTTTTATCCTTTCCCACATCTGTCCTTTCCTCCCTGGAATCTTTTTCTTCACCTCTGCCTCCCAGATTTATATCTCCTCCCTCCCTGTTAACCACTCTCGAAGTCCTTCCCTAGTTTCCCAATCTCTCCATGGAGTTGGGGGCAGGGGTTGTGCTGGAATGAACTCAAGGACTTCAGGGAAAGATTTATGGCCAGATCAACTGGAATCAGGTCAATAATCACTTATTAAGCACCTACTATTTGCCAACTATTGAGGATACAAAGGCCAAAACAAAACAAACAACTCTAGTCTTTGCTCTTAAGGAACTCAAAGTCTAATGAGAGAAGTTAATATGCAAATAACTGTGTACAAATAAGATATATACAGGGGGAAACGGAGATGTTAAGCTAGGGAAAGCACTACTGTTAAGAGGGACATGGAAAGCCTTCTGACAGAAGATAAAATTGTAGCTGGGACCTGAAAGAAGCCAGAGTAGCCTGGAAGTGGAGATGAGGAGGGAAAGAATTCCTGGCTTGGGAGACAGCCAATGAAAATGCATGACGTTGAGCGATGGATGAATTACCTATTTTAAGGAAAGCTCCATATATTCCTATGATCTCTAGTGTTATTAAAATGGGTTTTGTATTTTTCAAAGGCTTTTTCTGCATCTATTGAGATAATCATGTGATTTCTTTTGGTTTTGTTATTGATACAGTCAATTATGTTGATAGTTTTCCTAATATTGAACCAACTCTGCATTCCTGGTTTAAATCCCACCAGGTTATAGTGTAAAATTCTTGAGATATGTCGCTGTCATATCCTCGCTAGTATTGTCAATAAACATTTATTAAGCCCTTGCCTGCTCCAATGTGGCAGGCGTTGGGCTAAATGCTTCATCTGTAAAAAGGCAGGGACCTCAGAGGCCATTTACTCTAACTATTGTCCTGCATTTTACAGATTTGGAAACTGAAGTCTATGAAGGTGAAGTGACTTGTTTAAGGCAAATAACAGTCCTAGGTGGAACACGAATCCAGGTTCTCCGATGCCAAGTCACTAAGTAGATATAAGCAGGAGGCTAGTCTAGAAAAAGGGAAAATGAAAATGTCTGGCCTGGAGTGTTAGGGGGAAGGGTGGCTTATGGGCTCAACTCCCCAGTCCCATCGTCAGGGGCCCCGGCTCCTCTGACCAGCGGCTGGAAGTCATCCAGTCCATTAAAAGTTAACAGTAAAAAAAAAAAAAAAAGCCCCGCCTCTGAGCTCAATCAGGCTCCTCTTCCTCAGGTTTGGCCCTCAGTCTAGGAGGAAACTCAAAGGCCGGCGGGCTGCGCCCTGTCCTTGTGTCCTTGCTCATTGGCTCCGAGTACCAGGGGGCGTGGCCAAGCCCTGGATGCTGTCCACCCCTGCATCACTTTACTTTCCCTTTCCTTTTGCTCTTGTCCTAGGTAGTCTCTGGCAGGCTCGGGATCTGGGAGCCCCGAATAGGGACCGGTGGAAAAAAGGCTGATCTTTGAGGGAGAGGGCGCGGGGAGAAAAGCATGGAGACCCCGAAGCGAACCCCGAGGCCTCTCTTCACATGGAGGACGAAATTAAAGACGTCAGAGGTCTGGTGACTTGAGGGGATACCCACAGCGGCCCCGAGGAGTACTAGGTGGGAGCCGGGACCTGGGGAAGGCCGAGGGGGCCCCGATGGCGGAGTGTGTCCGCTGTAGGTTGGTTCGGCACTTGGAGTACCTGACGCCGGAGGAGCTGAAGAATTCAAGCCATACCTAAAGGACCACCCAACCAGGCCGGACATCCCCCAGGGAGGGGGCGGGTAGCACAGAAACGGCCGAGCTCCAAGTCACTTTTCTTGGGAAGCAGGAGGCCTGGGAGCTGGCTCTGAGCATCTGGGAGAAGATGGGCCTGAGGGAACTGTGAGAGCGAGCCAAAGAGGAAGGACTGCAGTGTAAAGGGTCCGCCTGCAGGCTGGGCCTTCCCTCTCCCACCTCTATATTCCGCCAAGTTCCCACCCTCTCCCCTACTCTCTCTCCCTCCCTCCCTCCTTTCCTTCTTTCCTTCTTTCCTTCCTTCCTTCCTTCCTTCTCCCTTCCTAACTTCCTTCTTTCCTCCCTTCTTCCTTCTTTCCTTTCCTGAATACAAAGTACAAAGTTTCCCCAAATTGGAAAAAAAAATAGAAATAATTATTTTTAAAAATTCTTCATTCTTTCCTTCCTTCCTTTTCACTCTCTCCTCCATCCCTACCTTTCCCATTTGCCATGAGTTCTCCAGTGATGGGAGATTAAAACTGTACAATGAATATAATTTGCAGACATTTTTGGTGTTTGAAGCCCTGGAGATCATCCAGGAAGGTGGGAGGGCATCAATCCCGAAAGTAGATTTCATAGTAAATGGGGAAGAAAGATAGGGGACAGAAATAGATCACATAACTAAAGATTTGGTAAAATTCAACATGAGTCAATACTATCCTCTCTACCCACAGAAAATGATATTTTTAAAAGAGAGATGCAATAGAAATAAAAGGAGTTGAGGTGGGGGAACAAGATTTACAAGGCAATAACATAGAAATTATTTAGAAGCTACTATTTTGTGATTTTTTTAAAAAGACCCTCCAGGAAGAGCATTTGGGCCTTGAGAAGAATTTGCTGGAGGCAAGAGAGTATTCAAGAAACACCATAGTTGAGGGAAAGAATTGAAGAGAAGGGGAGATGGTGGATCTGGGAAAATGGAACTGATAGAGGAGATTTCAGCTATGGTTGAGAAAAGGAGAAGATGAAATGGAATGGGTCAGGCTTTGATCAGGTATTGTATCTCACACAAGGAAAATGTCCCAGGAAGAGTATGATTAGACTGTTGAATTTGAGACAATTCCCTGGACTCTGTGCTGAGTTCAGAGTAGTAAAAAGGGAATTAGGTAATATTGATTACTTTGATTTATTTTTAGTTTGATTATAACATTAAGCTCACTTCTTTAGTGAGTTTAGCCTAACAGCTAAGTCAGACTAACATAGATAATTGATTTAGCAAATTTATAGACTGATGAGACTTTATCATTTAGTAGCAGATAATTTAGAGTAAGACATATACATTTGTAGGAATAAAATAATCATAAGATTATAAGGCTCTTTTTGAAGGCTGATTTCCCCTTTCTAGCAGCCAGAAAAAGAGGGTTCATGGCAACACTGGGGTTGTTCTGAAGACTCTTCTGCAGAAGATGAGCTCATAGACTAACTGTTATTTAATTATAAAAAACAGCGATCTTATCTACCTCTTCAGTAGTTCAGTAGACTGCAGAACATTGAATATAAAGGAATTATACATATATATGTACATTTACATAGTGTATATGTGTTGTGCATGTATGTGTATATACATATACATATATAATATGTGTTTATATATCACAAACAAGCTAGTGATTTGGTGACTTTTCTTGGGACTTTGTATCTTGAAAAAGACGCGAATGACTGATAATGATAAATGACATGTTTACAGCACATTAAACTTTGCAAAGCATTTTAAAAAACACGTACTTTGGCCTTCTGACCATCCTTTAGGTGAGCTGGTTGTTTTTCATTGTTTTCAATGGTGTCTGACTCTTTATGACCTCACTTGGGGTTTTCCTGGCAAAGATACTAGAGTGGTTTGCTACTTCCTTCTCCAGGTCATTTTACAGATAGGGAAACCTAAGCATACAGGGTCCGAGGCTGAATTTGAACTCAGGAAAATGAGCCTTCCTGACTCCAGGGCCAGCATTATGATCACTGCACCCCTAGTGGCCCTTGAATGTTTTACAAAATTTCACTGGCTATTGGAGTTGGAAATGAACCTAGTCCAACCTGGAGGCAGTTAGGGGTTTCCATATTGCATAGAGAGCTGGTCCTGAAGTCATTCTTTTGTATTGCTTTAAATACTTTGCTGAGCCCTTCTTAGGTTATTTGCCCTATTTATTCTTATCTACAGAAGGACTAAGACTGAAAACACTCCAAGAAGCAAGAAAAATCATGAAGAAGGGGAAAGTATGTAGAAGGTAATAGGAGTGGCTGTGGGCAAAACAAGGCTCAGTTCATTTTTTCATCTGTCACCCTAGACCTCAGATTGTCTATTAATGAGGCCCCTTCTGTAAAATTTAAGGGAATGTGCCAAAAGAACCTGGAAGACTTCCCCAACCATTAAGTGAAGTTTTGTGGGTTAAAACAGATAATACGCCCTTCGAAGAGGACAAGATGGAAAAATACTGCTAGTGCCTTTATTTAGTAATAAGGTGAAATGGTCAAAACTATACTGTATTGATGCTAGAGGTAACAGAGAACTGCTGGAATTTATTGATGAGAAGAATGACTTGATCAGACCAAATGAGTGATTATGTTGTAGCCATGTATGTGAAAGAGGGAGGAAAAAGGGAAACACGCTCATGAGATGTCAATGTTCAAAAGAGATTTGCTAAAGGATACTCCTTACAGTTATCTAGAGAAAGTCTGGGAAGCTACAGGCCTCCAACTCTGTGTTCAGACTGGGGTGATGGTTTGGCATTTCCTGTGATTACATAGTTGTGGGAGCTCCAAAGATGGCATACAAACTTTCCTTTTTGTACAGGAAGGGCCCCAGCTCTGTGTTTTACAGACTCTCCCTCCTTTTCCAGGGTTGATACAGTGATTTGTGGGATCATCTGCTCCCTCTGCTTTCAGATCTGTGCTTTGGGAATTTGTTGAGCACAGTGATTGGTTGAAGGAGATGAAAGTATGAAAATGGAATACTTCCTGACTCACTCAAGGTTGCTAATAAGGGAGATATGTATAGTCATCTCTGTGAAGCCTGGGTACAGGTAGATACATTATCTAAGGGATTATTCTTAGGCATAGAAAGGGAGACTTTCTCTGCTGATTCTAGGAGTGAATGCAAACAAAGCAAGGGAAAGTTAGCTCCTCCTGGATCCATGATAATTATTTGGCAAGTGCCAGAAGAGTAGTATGGGATCATCCTCTTAAAATGTTGGAGCAAATGCCTTATAGATGTGTTTGTGGCTTTTGTTTTTCTTTTGTTTTTCTCTTAAAATTCTGTATGTGAATGTTAACTCTGATTCAGTGGGATGGGGTTGGGGCTGGGGGTGGACAGACTTCTAAAACACAAGAATCCTAATTGGGGAATAAAGGCTTCATTTACTAATGTAGGTGGTCCTGTGCATAGGCATGTGTATATATTCTACAGCAAGTGATATTGATCTATTTATATCCCTTAGGGTGAGGAAGAATAGCCCTTGTAGTTACCCAATTCTAAAATGCAAATCATATCCTTCTATATACAATAAGAAAAGAGTATGTAGAACTTTAGGGATGAGACTAATGGAAAGCATTATAGAAGTTAAAGTTTGATCAACCCTAACATAGGACCTGAATGAGGGCATTGTCATGTGAGTAGGGAGAAGTTGACAAACGTGCAAAATGTTAAAGAAGTAGAACTGACAAGACTTGGCAATTTCTTGAACATGTAAGGGGAGGGACAGTGTAGTGGAGGGATGACACTGGGGTAGCAAAACTACATGGATAAAAGGATGGTGATGTACTCAACAGAATGGGGAAGGTTGGAAGAGGGATAAGTTTGGAAAAAAGATAATTGGTTCAGTTGTGAATTGTTGGGTTTGGGATTCCTAGAGAAATTCAGGAAATTCAATGTGAACTGTGCAATAGGCAGTTGGTGATGTACTGGAGCTCAGGAGAGAGACTAGAGCTGGATATATAGATTTGGGTGTTACATGAGGAGGTAGAATATTTAAACCCTTTGGGAAAGGGCTCAGGCTTATCATGTGTCAGTCAGTCAACAGGCATCTATTATGTGCTTGCTATGTGCTTGCTGTATGCCACTGTGTAGGCTGGGAATAACAAATAAAAGTAGAAAGAAAGAGTCTTCCCTTGAGGAGCTTATACTCTAATACGGGAAGAAGATACATGAAAATAAACTGAAAAGTTGGGTTTGGGGAGAGATACCTGCCTTGGTGCATGGCAGAGAAAATTCTGAAAGCAGCCTAGAGGGAAATGAAGAAGTGGCTAGCCTGAGTGCCTTCCTTCAAAGGAAGTTTTTGGAGGAGCCATTCATTCTGAGGAAAAGGCCTGGAAAGTGGAGGGTGCTTCCATTGTGTTAATTCCTTGGCTGGAAAAGCTTCCAGGAAGAAATGATTCCTGAGGTGTGGTGGAGGAAATTCAGAGTGTAGACTGGAGAGGAATGAAGCCACTCTGGAAGAGAGAACTAAGACCAGGGGCTAGAAGGTACTGGAAAGCAGGTCTCAGCTTAGTGAAAGAAAGGACTTCCAGCTATTTAGAGCTGTCAAAAGAGTGAGGAGCAGTCTTGTTATGTGGTGAGTTCCCATCGCTGGAGGTCATTATGAAAAGCTTAGACAAGCTTTTGTTGGGGATATTATAGAAACTTTCTACAGTGCTTTGTACACCATAGGCATTTCATTGAGATGAAAATAAATGACTCTTCCAAGCAAATACTTGGTTTGATAACCTTTCAGGACACTTTGCAACTCCATTAATTCTGTGATTATAGCACAGAGACATTGTCATCAAAGAGTAAAAATCAGTATAAGGGAGTCAGTGAGGAGACACAAATGAGTGTAATAAAAAGGAAGTCTGTAGAAGCTGAAAAATCACGTGCAGCTGGGATGATCAGAAGAAACCTCACAAGATGGTGGGATTTGTCTTGGGGCTTGAGGAACTCACAGAATTTTGATAGAGGAGAAGAGATAGTTTGTGGTGAGCACAAGACTTTCCAATTGCTGACTGCATTGTCAGCGACTGTTTCTTACGCCTGGAATTCTATTCCTCCTAATCACCATCTCCAGGCTTCCTTGGCTTCCTTAAAATCTCAACTAAAATCCTACCTTGTATAACAGGCCTTTCCCAAGGCCCCCTATGTTAGTGCTTTCCTGATAAGATTATCTCCTATTTATCCTGTATATATCTTGTTTGAACATAATTGTTTGCATCTTGCTCCCCTTGTGAGATTGTGAGCTTATTGAAGACAGGGACTATTTTTGTCTTTCTTCATACCCCTAGCTCTTAGCAGAGTATCTGCCATGTTATAAGTATTTAATAAATTTTTTTCTGGAGTTGAATTGTTGACTTGGGTAGCATAGCATGAACCAAGCAGTGGAGGGTAGGAAGCTCATTGTGTGTTTTGAGAAGCTGGGAGGAAATAGGTATGGACAAGTAGGAAGGTCTTGAATTCTAGTATGAGCTTGGAAAGAGAGACTGAGGGCATATAATCAGGGATGTGATGTTGTCAAGGCTGTGTTTCAGAAAGATGGGTTAAGCTGAAGTTTGACAGGGGTTGAGGGTTTACCTTAGACACCAGAAGATATAAGGGGAGGGCAGAACCAGAGTAGCACTTCACCTCCATGTGGACTCTGGGAGCAATGATGGACAAATCATCATCTGAAGGACTTTTCCCAAAGACACCCCAGCAGACTTAATCTTGAACATCTCTGTGTTATATTTGTTATGACTTTAGATGAAAGAAATAAGTACCAAGAATGAAAGAGAAATTCCAGTTCATGAGGGCCAGGAACTCTCCTCTTGGGGACTATGAACTCTTTTACCAATTCACACAGCTGCTGCTGCTTCTGGAGTACCATTACAAGGAGCAGAAACAGCATGAGCTCCTAGTCCAAGGATGGGAACATGTTGAGGCCATGCAGGAGCAAGGACAGTTTACAGAGGTGTCAACTTTATTTGATCCTGATCAAAAGATAGGCATGCAACCCCACACTATTGCACTGCAGGGGGCTGCTGGTATTGGGAAGACCACCCTGGCCAGAAAGGTGATGTTGGACTGGGCAGAGGGAAAACTCTACCAGGACAGGTTCGACTATGTTTTCTATCTCACTTGCAGAGAACTGAGCCCATTAGGAGAGAGAGAAATCAGTTTTGCTGATTTAATTGCCAGTGATTGTCCTGGAACACAGGCTCCCACGACAGAGATCATGTCCCAGCCAGAGAGACTTCTGTTCATCATTGATGGTTTAGATGAACTCAACTTCCCTTGTAATGAGCACAGATATGATCTGTGCAAAGACTGGAAGCAGCAGAGGCCAGTGCCCATCCTGCTGAGCAGTTTACTGAGGAAAACCCTGCTCCAAAGCCTCCTTGCTGCTCACTACAAGGCTCACTGCTCTGGGGAAATTTAGTCCTTTGTTAGAGAATCCACATCATGTGGAGATCCTGGGCTTCTCTGTGGAGCACAGGAAGGAGTATTTCTGCAATTTTTTTTAGACATAAGGATTTAGGTGAAAAAGCCTTTAGTTTAGTAGAAGGCAATGGCACACTGTTCACCATGTGCTCTGTTCTCCTGATGAACTGGATTGTCTGCACTTCTCTTAAACAACAGATGGAGAAAGCAAAAGAACTGTCCAGGCTTTGAAAACTACCATTGCACTTTTTGCAATGTGTTTGCTGCCAGAACACATGTGTTATGAAAACCATCACTAAACCTCCACAAAAAATGGCACAGAAGAGACTGACATTAACATTGATGTCATTGGGCACATAGACTCTGGCAGGCCACTGCTACTGGCCACCTCATCTACAAATGTGGTGGAATTGATAGGAGAACCATTGAGAAGTTCAAGAAGGAGGCTGCTGAGATGGGAAAGGGCTCCTTCAAATATACCTGGGACTTGAATAATCTGAAGGTGAAACATGAGCAAGGTATCACTATCTCCCTGTGGAAATTTGAGACCAGCAAGTACTCTGTGACCGTTATTGATGCTCCAAGACACAGAGACTTTATCAAGAACATGATTACAGGCACATCTCAGGCTGACTGTGCTGGCCTGATCGTTGCTGCTGGTGTTGACAGATTTGAAGTTGGTATCTCAAGGAATGGGCAGACTGTGAGCATGTTCTTCTGGCATACACACTAGGTGTAAAACAAATGATTGTTGGTGTAAACAAAATGGATTCCACTGAGCCCCCTATAGCCAGAAGAGATATGAGGAATTTGTCCAGGAAGTCAGTACTTATATTAAGAAAATTGGCTACAACCCTGACACAGTAGCTTTTGTGCCAATTTCAGGTTGGAATGGTGACAACATGCTGGAGCCAAGTACTAATATGCCTTCGTTCAAGGGATGGAAAGTCACTCATAAGGATGGTAATGTTAATGGAACTACACTGCTTGAAGCTTTGGATTGCATCCTGCCACCAACTCGTCCAACTGACAAATCCCTTTGTTTACCCCCTCCAAGATATCTACAAGATTGGTGGTATTGGTACTGTACCTGTTACCAAGTGGAAACTGGTGTTCTAAAAGCAGGCATGTTGATCACCTTTGCCCCAGTCAATGTTACAATGAAGTAAAGTCTGTTGAAATGCACCATGAAGCTTTGAGTGAGGCTCTGCCAGGGGATAACGTTGGTTTCAATGTCAAGAACATGTCTGTCAAAGACATCCACTGTGGTAATGTGGCTGGTTATAACAAGAATGACCCACCTATGAAAGCAGCTAGCTTCACTGCACAGGTCATTATCCTGAACCATCCATGCCAAATCAGTGCAGGAGATATACCTGTTCTGCATTGTTACACTGCTCACATTGCTTGCAAGTTTGCTGGATTGAAGGAGAAACTGATCGCCATTCTGGTAAAAAGCTGGAAGATGGCCCTAAATTCCTGAAATCCAGTGATGCTGCCTTTGTTAACATGGTTTTAGGCAAGCCCATGTGTGTGGAGAGCTTCTCCAATTATTTTCTTCTGGGTCATTTTGCTATTCGTGATATGAGGCAGACTGTTGCAGTTGGTGTCATCAAGGCAGTTGACAAGAAGTCTGCTGGAGCTGGCAAGGTCACCAAATCTGCCCAGAAGGCCTAGAAGGCTAAACAAATATTCTGTACAACACCTGCCACCCAGTCTTAATCAGTGGTGGAAGAATAGTCTCAGAACTATTTGTCTCAATTGACCGTTTAAGTTTAATAGCAAAAGACTGGTTAATGATTACAATGCATCATAAAAGCTTCAGGAAGAAAGGAATGTTTTGTAGACCATTTGTTTCGTGGCAGTTTTAAGTTATTAATTTTTAAAATCAGTAATTTTTAAATGAAAACAACTTGACCAAAAATCTGTCACAGAATTTTGAGACCACTAAAACAGTTTAATATGGAAAAAAAAAGAAAACTACCACTGCCTGATACATGTGTTATTTTTCCAATTTAATCACACCTGACAACAAGAACTTTATATCTCAGCAGAAGGGGTGTGGTCATACAAATTTCCAGATCTGTGTCCAGCAGCTTTCCATTTTTCTACAGGACAAATCCCATCTCTGGTGTGTGTTATAGCTGCTCCCTCTCTTTTAGGAGCCCTCAAGAAGGTAGGGGAGTAGATGGCATTATGGCACCAGGTCTCTGCTTTAGAATCTTTAAGAGTGTACCTAGTTGAGGGAGCAAAGCAGAGAGAAGGGAAGGGAGGAAGAATAGGCCTCACCCCATGGCTGTTAGTGATAGGAGCCAGCTCTTCCTGTGCTTGGCTGGATTTAAGATCCTCTCCCTTGCATTGGTGATCATGGGTTCACAAAGACTAAAGTGTTCATGCTTGTACCTGGCAGATTTTCAGATTCACCTTTAGCCTCCTCAGCCAGGCTCCAGAATCTGAAACCCACCCTAGAGGTGGAGAAAACAATTTAATATTCACTCAGTATCTTCTGTTCAGTTCTTCACACATTAGAGTCTATTGCACTTATGAGATGGCTCAGCAGGAAGCTGTTTTCAAGCTAGAATAAGCCCTTATCATGTGTCATCTTGCAGATGCATTTGAAACTTTTTTTTTTTTTTTGGAAAGACAAATTGCCATTAGCAGACCCTGCCCTGTAGCTTCATTAGAGACAGCTAGGTGGCACAGTGGATAGACCACTTTCCAACAGAGTGAGAAAGACGTGAGATAAAATGTGTTCTCAGACACTTAATAGCCTTGTGATCCTGTGGACAAGTCACTTAATGCTTACCTCAGGATCCTCATCTGTAAAATGGGGGTAATAGCACTTAGTTTCCAGGCTTGTGAGTATAAAGTGAGATAATATTTTTAAAGTGCTTTACAAACCTTGAAATACTATATAAATGCTATCTATTTATATTTTACAGCAAAGGGGAGAGAAATAATGCTCATTGTTTGATAAGCATATGGTATAGTGAAGTAGGTCTTAGGGGTTATAGGGGTGGCTTTGTAGATTTCAATTCAGGAAGAAGATTCTTCCTGTCACTAGTCCCAGTGCTCTATCTGCTGAATTGAAATCTGGCCTCAGACACTTACCAGCTGTCTGACTCTGGAAACACATTCTTAGTACTAAGTCCTTAAATGTTTTATCTGTGTACCTATCAGAATAAAGGGAAGAGAAATGGTGGAGAAAATATTTCATCAAATATCACTAATAAATGTTTAATAGCCTAAATTCTTAGATAATTAACACACATTTAATACCAAGAGCCATTCTCAAATAGATAAATAGGTCAATAGAAGTGAACAATTTTTGAAAGAACTGTAAAGTATAAATGACCACATGAAAACATAATCCAAGTCACTGATAGTAAGAGAAATGCAAATTAAAACCACTCAGGTTATACTTTATGCTTTGCAAATTGGTGAAAATGACAAAAAATGGCAGCAGCCAATCTTGGAGATACTGTACAAATATAGGAACACTAGTACTCTCTTGATGGGGTAGTGAATTGGTCCAACTACCCTGGATTCCATTTAGAGTTATACAAAACATATCATAAACTGTCCACACCCAATAGAAATCATTTTGCACAGATATATGCCAACATACTGATAATTTAGAGACAATACAGAAAAAATAACAAAAATACCAAATGCTCAGGTAAATAAAAAAGAAATGAACTGTTTCAATGACCCATTAGCAGTAAAAAGAAATTTCATAACACGTGAAGGAGCTTCCAGAGTAAAACTAACCTCCAGGATCAGATGGATACACAAGTAAATTCTATCAATCATTCCAAGAACAATTAATTCCAATAATACATAAAATGTTAGCAATAATACGAAAAGGCACCCTTATAATATTTTTCTCTGATGTAAATAAGGTCTTGATAACTAAACCAAGGAGAAACAAAATAGAGAAAGCAATCTAAAGACCAGCAACCTTAATGAATTTTGACACAAAAATGATAAATAAAATATTATCAAGAAGGCTATAACAACATATTATAAGACCATATGCTATGAACAGGCTGCAGGGTTGGATCAACATAAGGAAGACTATAGATATAATAAGTCACGTTAATAATACAAATACTAAAAACCATATGATAATATCAATAGATACTGGAAAAGCTTTTGACTAAACCAAGTAACCCTTCTTTATTAAAAGACTCTAGAAATCATATAAATCAATGGACCTTTCCTGAAAGGTACTGAAATAGATTTCTTTCCAGTAAGATCAGGGGTAAAACAAGGATCCCCATTATCACCGCCACTATTTAACATAGTGTTAGAAATGGTAGCGAGAGCAATGAAGCAAGAAATAGAAATAGAATATGCATGAGCAGAGAAAAAACAAAATTATCTCTTTTGAGTTGATATGATGGTGTACTTTTGGAACTGCAGAGAGACAACAAAAACCAATTGAAATAATAACTTCAGCAAAGTTACAAGATATATGATAAAATCATATAAATCATTATTACTCTATAAAATCAACAAAATATAGCAGGAAGAGATAAAAAAAAGTACATTCAAGTAACTATAAGAACTATAAAATATTTGAGAGTATACCTATCAAGATTCAGATTCACCAAGAGACTATATGGATCTCACTATAAAACACTCTTTGTTGAAATAACTACAAATCTAAATAATTGGAGAAATATTGTTATTTCTCATTGGCAGATCAGACCAATATGTAAAGAATGACAATACTACCTAAATACTACCCACTTATTTAGTGCCATACAATGCATATTCCCTAAGGAATATGAGGCTCTAAAGAGCCTCGGCTCTGTATCTTACTTCATGTATCATCAAGTCTAGTCCCTTTCAGCCCAACAATGTAGGCCCTCATTTTTATGTGTTTGTGTGTGTATTTGTTGGTAATATGTTCATGAATATGAGTGGTTGATACACAATCTGCAAAATAAATCAACATAGCTTCTTGAGGGAATTTCTTGCTGTTCAGACTTAAACTAAAGGGATATTTGCAAAGCATTATATTCTGAAAGTAATTCTGGAAATGGACATAACATAATCTTGGATGGACCTTTACAGTCAGACACTTCACATTCTAATGGACCTCTGCTCTGTATATAGGAGATATGGATCTGTACTGTCCAACCAACAATGTTGAGGTGGCAATGATGTTTTCTGTGGGGGAGGGGGGTGTCTATTTGTGTGGATATTTAATGTATGAATCTCAACCACCATACTAAATAAAAAATGTAGTTCCTTGAGGGAAGTTCTCCATGTCCAGAACCAGAAAATGGAATACTTGGGATTAAATCCTGAGTGAACTCGGGCAATTAGACATGGCTGACCTGAGTACTTTCCTTAAAATTGAGGTTCTGGAAGGACACTGGCCAA
>NW_020954558.1:947509-1007605 GCF_900497805.2 Vombatus ursinus
GGTATTTGAGGGAGATTCTTGAAGCTCTGCTTCAAAATAGATGGATTGTTTCAGATTGAATCCTGAGGAGTAATCGTGACAACTTTCATGGTCAGATGCTGGAGAGCATCTGGAGAGCCTCAGCTCTGTATAGAGAATCTGTATAGAGAAAGTTTGTCTTGCTACATAGCTAAGTTCTGGCTCTCTTAAACATACTCACACACCATTATTTCATTTTCAAAGAAGTAAACCACATTTCAGACCTCTTCCATGTGACTGTCCTGCAGTTACTTAAAGAAATTATTGGTTCTTTTCACCAACCTATATTTGTCATTGTCTCCTCCTCTTTCTTGTTTCATATTTCTATGTTCTTATTTATGTCATATTTCTAATGTGTTAAATTTAACATACATTCTTTAAAAACAAAACTGTACAAAATTGTACACAGATTCATCTATAATCATATTTTGGGTTTGTTGTTTATTGAAATGTTCATGTTTGTTTAAATTCCTAATAAAAAAAGTTTAATTTTAAAAAGTGTTGTTGTTGTCTTAAAGTAGTGTATAACTTTCATGAACTGCTGCAAAGTGAAGTGAATAGAACCAGGAGAATGTTGTACACACTAACAGCAATATTGTATGATGAAGAATGGTGAATGACTTAGCTATTCTCAGCAATTCGATGATCCAAAATAATCCCAAAGAACTAATGATAAAGCATATTATCCTCCTCCAGAGAAAGAACTGAAAATGTTTAATATGAATGTATATGTAGAGTCTATATCAGATTGCACTCCATCTTGGAAAGGGAGGTAGGGAGGGAGGCAGAGAAAATTTAAAACTCAAAATGTTAAAAACTAAAAATAAATTAATTTTAAAAAAGAAATGATATTGTTTTAATACAGACTGAAGCATGCGATTTTTCACTTTCTTTTATTTGAATCTTCTTGTACAAATGACTAATAAGCAATGTTTTACATGATTACACATGTATAACCTATATCTGATTGCTTAAAATCTCAGGGAAAGGAGAGGGCAGGAAGGGAGGGAGAAATAGAATTTGGAACTCAAAACTTTAAAAAAAAGGTTAAAAATGTGTTTTAATATGTAATGAGGGAAAAACACACACACATATATACCCAGCAAAACTGAGTATAATCCGTCAGGGGAAAAAAATGGACATTCAGTGAAAGAGAGGACTTTCAAATATTCTTGATGAAAAGATCAGAACTAAGTAGAAAATTCAACTTTTAAGTAGAAGATTCAAGAGAATATATACATGTATATGTATATATATATATACATATACATATGCTAATAGTCACAGTTCTCCAATTGCGTCTTGTAGATCTCCAACTGGATGCCCTGTAGGTACCTCAGACTCAATATCTCAAAAGCAGAACTCATTATTTCCCTGAAACTCCCCTCACTTTCAAACTTCCTTAATATACATACATATATGTATACATATTTTAAAAAGTAGTCTATACTCACCACCTCCTTTCCTTTTTTCCCCTCACTTGTCAGTCCCTTTTGGCCTAGCTTCCAACCCCACAAGTATATTGAAAACAATCTTTTCAAGAGATATCAAAGACCTCAATTGTTAAATCCAATGGCCTTCTCACAGTTCTTATCTTCTTTGTCCTTTCTTGTAGTTTTTGCCACCAGTGACCATCCTGTGCTCTTAAATATTCTCTCTTGGCTTCCATGGTCACTGCCATCTTCTTTTTATAATACCTGTGTGCTTGTATATAATGTAATTAATCATTTTGTGCCTCAGTGTCTTTTCTCCACAGCACTCTGCTTTGGGGCCACTCTTCAACCTTACTTTAACTTTAGATTTGGGATCCCCAGAGGGTGAAACTATTATTCCCCTTAGAGTAAAAGTGTAACTCTGAGGTGTTGTGGCTTCTAATACTGTTCCTCATAAGTCTCCACCAGTGTGCTCTTCATTGGGTATCAATAAGTAGCTTCAATTATCCTTTGGCAAAGTTGCCAATCAACAAGCATTTATTAAGTGCTTACTACATGCTAGGTCCTGTGCTAAGCACAAGCACTGGGGATACAAAGAGGCAAAAATGGGCCTTCCTTCAAGGAACTCTCATTCTTATTGGTGAGACACTATGCAAAAAAAAGTACATACAAGGTATATATATATATATATATATATATATACACATATATATATACATATGTACATATATGTACATATATATATATAATAGATGAATAAAATCTGAAAGGGGAAAATGTTAGCTGGGGGAAAGGAGATCAAAAAAAAAGTGGTTCCTGCAGAAGGTGAGATTTGAGCTGAACTTGAAGGAAGCTAGGGGAACCAAGAGGTGGAGCTGTGGGGTGAGGGACTAAGAGAGGAACAGCTCATTCCATGCATTGGAGATAGCCAGTACAAGGCCATGGAAATGGAAGATGGGGTGTTTAAGGAACCATAAGTCGATCCCTGGAACTTTATTGCAGAGTGCCTGGAGGGGAATAAGGTGTACAAAGAATGGAAAGGACCAGGTTTTGAAGAGCTTTAAATGCCTAACAGAGGACTTTTTATTTGATCCTGGAGATTATAGCCACCAAAGCAGAGAAGTGACATGATCAGACCTGTACTTCAGACAAATCACTGTGGCACCTGAGTAGAAGATGTAATGGAGTGGAGAGAAATTTGAAACAGGGAGAAGAATCAGCAAGC
Organism: Vombatus ursinus; assembly: GCF_900497805.2. Taxonomy (NCBI): domain Eukaryota; kingdom Metazoa; phylum Chordata; class Mammalia; order Diprotodontia; family Vombatidae; genus Vombatus; species Vombatus ursinus. The sequence goes on from NW_020954558.1 coordinate 950,186, forward strand.
TATTCCAGTAAGCCAAGAAAGAGGTGATGAGGGACTGTACAAAGGTAAGAATGTGAACAAAGAGGAGATATATAAAGGACAAGTTTGTAAGTTAGAAATGACAAGACTTGGCAATGGATTAGATATATAGAGTTATTAGAATGAGGAGTCAAATCATTGAGTTTATGAGCCTTGGAAATTGGGAATCTGTTTGACAGAAGTTAAGGAAGTTTGAAAGTGAGGGGAGTTTCAGGGAAATAATAAGTTCTGCTTTTGAGATACTGAGTCTGAGGTGCCTACAGGGCATCCAGTTTGAGATGTACAAGATGCAATTGGCGAACTGTGACTGTTAGTACAAATATTAGGGTTGTTATCCATGTGTTATTCATGTGTCATCCATGATATATTGAATTTAATCCCACTGAACTTAAGGGATCTGATGAGATCACTAAGTAAGATAATGTTCCAGGGCACAGGACAAAACCTTAGGAAATCCAGGATGGGAATAATGTGGAGGAAGTACTAGCAAAGTGGCTGAGGAATGGTTGGACAAATAGGAGAGCCAGGAGAGAAGAGTGACACATAAACAGAAGAAAATATATACCAAAAACAGGTGATTGACATTGTCAAAGGCTGCAGATAGGGTGAGGATTGAGAAAAGTCTAGTAAATTTGTCAGTTAAGAGATCACTGGTAACCTTGGAGAGGGCATGTTCAGTTACCTAACCAGATTACAGAAGGGTTTAGTATTGAGTACTGGAATCATCTACTGTAGATGACTTTCTCAAGTAATTTAACCACAAAGGTGAAGACATTAGAGCCAGTGGGGATGATTACATCATGTCAGAGTTTTTTAAGGATGAAAGAGACATGGGCATGTGTGTAAAGAAGTGGAAAGGATCCAGTGGATAGAAAATGAAAATGTGAGAATGAGAATGAGAAAGGCAGCAAATAGTCTCTTTCAGACTGAGAGTTCTATGAGGGCAGGAATGTGTCACCCAGATCAGACCAGGGATTTCTTGAGGGCAAGGGTACCTCTCAAATCAATAATCAACCAATTAACATTTATTAAACATCTACTATGTGCCAGGCACTGGTCTAAGTGCTGAGGATACAAAGAGGCAAAAGATAGTCTCTGTCCCCTAGGAGCTTATTGAGCACTCCTCTAAAAAAGAAAGTGTGCTTCATTTGTCCAGCATGAGTTTACCCACAATGAAACAATATGGCTCCTTTTCCTCCCTCCCTTTCAACCATATTAAGATCTACTTCAGTTATCCAGGGAGACTTGTTTCTGCCCAGTCTCATTTTCCTCAACCTACACATTCTTTCTCTGGAACAGACCTAGGACCCGGTCACGAATTTGCTTTGTCTTGATGCCATAGATTATAGGGTTGACCACAGGTGGAAAGAGTAGGTAGAAATTAGCAGCCAGGATATGGACATGAGGAGCAGCATGGTGAACCATACAGTGCAAGAATGACGAGAGCACTGCAGGTATGTAGAAGGCCAGGATGGCACCCACATGAGACACATGTTCCAAAGTCTTTACAGCGAGCTTCTCGAGATGCTAGTCTCAGCACTGCCCTCAAGATCAGAGCATAGGATAGAGCTACAAAGAATAGATCCATCCCACCTATGCCCAGTGCTACTGCAATGCCATAGATATTGTTGAACCATGTGTTACCACAAGCCAGTTTTACCACTGCCATGTGTTCACAATAGCAGTGGGTGATCACCCAGCCCCGACAATATGGAAAACGCCTGAGAAGGAATGGCAGTGGGGTCATGAGGGCCACAGCCCGGGCTGCAGCTGCCATCCCAATCCTGGCAATGAGTTGTTGTGTCAGCACTGTGGCATATTGGAGAGGCTCACAGATGGCCATGTATCTGTCAAAGGCCATGGCCAAGAGAATGGCTGACTCCATGATGGAAAAGGAGTGGAGGAAGAACATCTGGGTTAGGCAGGCGTGGAAATTAATCTCATGATTACCAAGCCAGAACAGGGCCAGCATCTTAGGCAATGTGGAGGAGGAGAGGACCAGATCAATGACTGACAACATGGCCAGAAAGAGATACACAGGCTCGTGGAGACTAACATCTACCCTGATGATGAAGAGGAAGGTGCAATTGCCCAACAAGGCCAAGGTGTAAGCTGAGCAAAAAGGGATGGGGATCCAGATGTGTAAATGTTCTAGACCTGGGATCCCCATCAGCAAGAAGGAGGTTGGGTGCAGGGAAGTGCTATTCATGATTGACATAGCCACTGTATGCTGGCCTCATCCACATCTGTCTTCTTAGTGGCTTCTCCCCTTTCAAGAGAGAATGCTCAGAGTGATCAGAATTAGACATATCAATCTCTGACATTCCAACTGTGAAGATGACCCCTGGTCCTCATTCCAAAACCTAATGGAAAATCAAGCAGTGAGTGAGCTGAATAGAAACAAAGGATAACATGAGGTCTCCTCCCTTAAGGAACTTGGAATATCACTAGGAATACAACATATACACACTTGAAAAGTTAAATAATACAAGGAATACCAAGTGAGACATACAAGCAATAAGTGCCATAGACTTTAGGAATAGGAAATGAATGCTATGGGCTGCAGTGTTCAGGAAGGGTTCCATTCAATATGTGGGACATCTACCATGTTAGTACTCTCCTGCAGAACCTGCAGTGGCTCCTTGTTGCCAAAATCATAGTAAGAGGAGTGAATGTTTTAGACTGAATTATCAGATTTAGCTGTCCATTTGGATCAGATTAACTTGGCAATTGTCAAAACACCACCTCCCATTGGGGCAGCTAGGTGGCACAGTGGATATAGCATGGGCCCTGAAGTCAGGAGGACCTGAGTTCAAATCTGGCTTCAGACCAAATACTTGACACTTACCAGCTGTGTGACCTTGGACAAGTCACTTAACCCCAATTGCCTAAAAAAAAAAAAAAAACACAAAAAAACCCCACCACCTTCATGGTCTATAGATTTCTTCTAGCCTTTTTTGGTCAAGCTACCAATTCTACCATATACATGGCAAAAACAGCATGCCCTCCTCCTTTACAGAGAAGATGGAGCTAGATGAGAATGTTTAAGTGAATTCCATTGAGTTTTTCCCTAGGATCATAGAATCACAGAATCTCAGAATCAGAAAGAATGTCAGTGGTCATCTAATCCAACCTGTACTTCAATAGGAATCTATGCTACCAGATCCCCAGTCTGACCAACCAGCATCCTCTTTAAGTCCTCCAGTGAGTGAGGGAACCTTCTTCTTCTGGAGGCAGCCTACTCTGTTCTTGAATAGTTTGGATAGTTAGAAGAGCTGAAATCTGTATCTTTGCAACTTCCACCCGGGGCTCCTAAGTCTATACTCTGAGGTCAAGCAGAACAAGTCTAATCCCTCTTCCCCATACCAGCCCTTCAAAGACTTGGAGTCATTATGTTCCCATCCCTTACCTCTGAACCCAAGGTTTTTCCAGGATAAAGATCCCCAGTACTTTCAATCAATTATTGAATAACATATTCTAAAGGGCCCTCACCAACTTGGCTTCCCCTGTATGGATAATCTCCAGTTAATTAATTTCTTTCCTAAAACATGGCATTTAGAACTAAACACAGTACTGCAGATGTGGTCTACCCAGGGCAGAAGATAGCAGTATTACACTCCCTGCTGTTCAGGATATTAACTTCTGGGTATGCCTCTTTCTACATCCTTCCATTCATTTTTTCTTTCCTTCCTATCTCAAATAAAAAGTGTCCTTCCTTCCTCTAGATAAACTTGTCCTCCCATATCATCTCTCTAGGGCCTTGAATAGCTTCCTCTCTTTGTCAAACTGCACAGGTCTCTCATATATTGAAGAAGGGGTACCTTAACCTGCTATTCTTTTAAGTTAATAATATTCTTTGACCCTTTCCTTTACTACTGATCCTTTCTGATAAACATAGTGCTTTGAACATAGTAAATATTTAATGGGCATTTGTTGAAAGAATGAATGATCCTACTCTGATAAGGCAGGATGATCCAGTGAAAAGAAACCTGGTTTTGGAGTCAGAACCTCTGTCACTTACTATCTGTGTGATCCTGGGCAACTCATTGAATTTCTCTGGCTTTGTTTCCTCATATGTAAAATTGGGCTGGATCATCTCTTAGGTCTGCACCACATATGGCCCATGGGCCACTTGCAGCCTGCCAAATGTATTTTTGATGACTCTCAAAAAATGTAGAGGATGTAAAGAAATTAAAGATATAACAAGTGCTTTGTCCATACCCCACTTAACCCACCTTCCACTAGTCACTACTGTGCCCTTCATGTAACTTGACTGGTGGGCTGCCACTGTACACACTCCCCTGCTTGTCACATGACCCATAGCAACCAACCATCATCAGCATGTCTCTAGTCTCAGAGGAGCAAGTGTAGTGTCTTTTCTCTGTGTTTTCAGTAGTTACTAAATGTAAACAGTAAGAAAACCTGAAAAATGTATTAAAGCTTGTATCACTTAGCCAAGAATTTTTTTAACATTGATGTGATTTCATGATTAATAAAAATCTTAAGTAATAAGTGTAATTAATTGATATTAGTTGATATTTCCTTTTTTAATATGGTTTATTTGCAAAATAGTTTATTCATTAATTATAACTTGGAAAGTGAACTGCTAAAAATCTATCTTCAGCCCAAAGAAGTTTAGCCTATTTTAATTTGGCCCCTACCTCCTACCAAGGTGTGCAGATCTGTCGTAGATCCTTTCTAGCTCTAAATTCAGCAGTGTATGATGCTGTGGTCTTTCACTGTTTGAGACTTTAAACTTAACCACTTATTTTGTTACAGTCCTCCATTTTCAACAACTGGTCTTCATCCCACAGAGAATAGGGACTGTGTGTCTCTTATTTCTTCAGCTTTTCCTTCCCCTAATGCCTAACACAGAGCTCTACTGCCAGGGGTCTCTCAATTAATACTGTGAGCTAATTGGCTGATAGAGCCCTTTATTGGAAAACAAGGTTCTTAACTTCTAATTGTGATGTGGGCTCCATTGACAATCTATTGAAGTTTATGGATCCCTGCTCAGAATAATACTTTAATGCATAAAGTAAAAAGACATAGCATTACAAAGGAAACCAATTCTATTGAAATCACCATCAATTTTTTAAACAATTTTTTCCTTGGACCCTGGGATAAGAACTCCTGTTCCAGAGCATTATGGAATTCTAGGGTTAGAAGCATTTAGTCCAAACTTTAATTTGACAGATGAGAGAACTGATGCCAAGGGAGGTTAAGAGAGTTGGTGAAGGATGCCCAGCAGTTCACGGTCAAGGTTTGGACTCAAAAATAGGTTTCCTAACTCCCATATCTTTCCCCACATTCAGTTGTGCTCTAGTCTGAAACATGTTACAGGGTAAAAAGATGGAAAGGAAAGAAGAGAGATTAATAATATCTGGAAAAACCTAAAGGCAGAAATGCTAGGCTTAGGTGGGGATGTAAATCAGGGAAGCCTTGTTGGAGGGGGTGAATGTTGAGTGGAGCAGGGAAGGAAAAGAAGGAAACGAATTGTTGAGAGAAAGGGAGGAAGGTATTCCAAATGGGAGTCTCAGGGTCTGAGGAGTGTGAGGCATGGGCTTTGGATGTTGAGAATGAGGGGAAGTTTTCAGACTGGAGCAGAAGCATAAGGCCATAGAAGACAGAGATAGGGGCAAGACCAGGTGAGGAGGCTAAACAAAGCCCATGCTGATAAATTCAGATTTTTCCTAAGTATATAGGAACCTCCTCCCTCAAAAATCAGACAAAGGTCCTGCACTGTACCAGCAACACAGAAACAAAGACAGATATATGGATACTGAGGAATCCCTGTGTACTCCTTTCCAATCTCCTACCCAGTCCCTTCATTTAAAAAAAAAACCAAAACAAAACACTTTTTCCTACTTAGAAAGTCCTATACAAACTCCAGCCTTCAGTTTGAGCTCTGATTGTGGTTTTGAGGGGGTAGTTTAGGGAAAACTGTGGTTGTCCACAGGGATTCCATCCTCCCAGGACAAGAATAAGATCCTAAATGCTTGGAACCTTCGATGATGAACTGGGAATTCCACAATACTGGAAACTGGGAATTTCCAGAAACCTTTCTGGAGTCCATTCCTATCTCATGTCACAGAAAAGTCTCACCTGGCCACAACCTAGCTCATACAAGCTCTCAGGATCTTCCTGCAGTTTAGGAAACAAAGGCAGAACACCTCTTTCTGCCATTTCCTGAAGATTCTTACTTACAATCCTTTTCTGCCTGAGCCTCTTTGGATCTAGACAAAAAGGGCCTCCTCTTGTTTATCTGGCCTCACTCAGCTATGCCACATGCAGTTGCCTATCAGAATTTCTCTTTCTAAGATGTTCTTAAGCTCTAAAGACAAGAAAGGCAGCATAGTACAGTGGAAAGAGGACTGGATTGGACATCAATGGACTTCAGGTCAAATCCTGCCACTGTCACTTTACTGTATGACCCTGGGAAAGTCATTTAAACTTCTCTGCGCATAGTTTCTTCAACCCTCAAATGAAGAGGCTGGATTAAGTAGCAACTAAAAAGTCCCTTCCAGCTTTAAATCCATGGTTCTGTGATTCTCCCTTAGGCTTGAGGGTGGGGAGAAAAGGCTTAGGTAAGAATGGAATCACTATCTTGTAAAAGATCAGTCTCCCCATCTTCCCAGGCTTCATTGTGCCTGGACAGTATAACTTAGATAGTGTATCCCATTATGTCCCCTCCTACTGCCCCACATGCCTCTAATTCATAGGATCTTACACCTTGTTTATGCATAACTGTTTGCATGTTGTCTTCACTGTTAGGGGCACTAGGTGGTACAGTGGATAGAAAGCTAGACCTGCAATCAGGGGTTCAAATCTGCCCTCAGATGCTTACTAACTGTGTAACCCTGGACAATCACTCAACCTCCACCTGCCTCAGTTCCCTTATATGTAAAATGAGGATAATAATAGCACATAACTCCCAGGGAGAGATATATTTGTAATATGAAAGTGCTACATAACTACTAGCTACTATTGAAGGCAAGGACAATTTTTGTCTTTCCTTTTATCCTTAATGCTTGTTATAGTGCCTGACACCTAGCAAGCCATTAATAAATGCTTGTTACCTGACTGACTGGGACTATATCTCAGGATCCTGGGAACCATATTTTAGAAGGGCCATGGAAAAGCTTGACTGCATACAGAGAAGAGCAGGCAGGATTGGGAGCTAACTCTTGAGATTAACAGTTGATGTTCTGTGTTGGTGAGTGTCTTCCATATTACCATCTACTTGTGGAGCACACTCATTCTCCATCTCTTCTTTCCCAGATATGCTCAGAAAAGCCCTGTTGTTCTCGAGTAGCTTGTAAGAGTTCTGCCCCCACACTCAAATTTATACACGAAATGCATGCAGAAGGAAATGGGATTCAGAAGTCCTATGAATTTAAATGTGAACATACAAAATTCTGTGCCACAGACTCTACCTTATAGCTGTGGATGTGTTTATTCCTTGATGCAGTCAAGTGGCTCACCAGAAAGTCATAAAATACAATACTTACCACCAATCTCTTCTATCCCTGTGACCCAGCTAAGAAACCTCATAGCCCAGGGATCCTTGACCTGTGATCATTGACCTTAAAAAATATTTTGATAACTCTATTTCAGTATAATTAGTTTTCTTTGTTATCCCATATATTTTATGTGTGATGCAGTTAGGTGGTACAGTGGATAGAATGCTGGACCTGAAGTCAGGAAGACCTGAGTTATAATCTGGTCTCAGACGCTTAGTAGCTGTGTAATCCTGTACAAGTCTCTTACCCATGGTTTGCATCAGTTTCCTCATCTGTAAAATGAGGATAATAATAGCATCTACTTCCCAGGGTTGTGCTTTGCAAACTTTAGAGTTCTCTATAAATGCTGGTTATTATTATTATTACTAATAATAATAATAATTTTCTGCATTTAAAAACACCATTCTGAGAAAGGATCTACAGGTTTCGTAAGACTGCCAAAGGGGACCATGAAAAAAAAGATTTTAAGAGTCCCTGTCATACTCCCTTATCTATATCATTACTATTTTTTTGTAAAGTTCCTGAAAGCAAGGAGAAAGATTAGATTCTGACCAGAGCTTTACAGTCTTTGTAAAGTGCAGTCTCTGCAGCACCCAGCACAGCATTTTACATAAAGCAGGTGATAACTAACATTTGTTGAGTTGACTGAAAGTCACCTTGTTACATGAATATAAATGGAAGGATCTGTGGACATTTAACCTAGAAAAGAGAAGAATTAAATGAGACACAATCATAGTCTTCAAATATTTAAAGGATTGTCATGGGGGAAAAGGATCAGACCTGTTATATTTTTCATAAAAGGGCTGAATCAGAGGAAAATTTATGTTCAATACAAAGACAAATTTCCTAATAATTAGAAGAAGGTGAAGACTCAAAGGCATGGTCTCTGCAAGAAATTTCCTTTCTCCTTAATCCTCAGAAAGTGATGATAAAAGTCCACCCAAAAACTCGCTCCATGGAGATGGGGGACCTGGCTGGGAGAACCCTGGATGAGACTGGCTTGAGGGCTTGGGATCCTGGGGACAGAAAGAGCCCCGAATTCACTTTTCTAGGAGCATGAGCTCTAAGAGGGAGAGAAAAGGGAAGGACAGCAAGTAAAATTATCCCTAGTTATTCTGTATATCCAGAGATAACTATCCCTAGTTGTGGAGAGGGTCTGCATTCTGGTGGGAAGGAGGAAAAAGGTGTGATATGTGGCTGTGTGTTTGTTTCTTGATTGGCCTATTTGAAAATCTGAATCCATTTGGCTAGGGTGTAGTGGAGTGGGATCTTTGATCACCTTGCCTAAGGACTTGAGTCCCTAGATGGTTTCCTTAGTTAGTCTTTCTGCAGGCCTGAGTCCCTGAGAAGGGAAAGCTTATTGTTTCACATCCCAGAAAGGACCACCTTCTATACCTTCCCCCACCCCAGACTCCAAGTTCCCAACCCCAGTATCCACCTGCTTCAAGGAAACTTCCAGGTCCTTCCTTCTCTGAGGGGGCAGTCAGGCATCTGTGCTCCCTTCTCTTCAAATGGTATATATTTATAAGCCAGGCTGCTCCATGCTATGGGAACCCTGGGGAAGAACAGTAGATAATCTGAGACACAGGGAGCTAGTCTAAGAGCCTCTAGGGAGAAACTGATCAACTTAGGAATCACCTGATGGAATAGCTGATAATCCACAGCTCACCAGTCCAGGTTGTCAAGGGAAGTAACATCATGTACTGGAAAGGTCACTAGCTATGGAGTCCAAGAAACTGTTTTTTTTTTAAATTTTATCTCTACCACTAGTTATCTGGTTGAACTTGAAAGGTTACCTTCTTTGGGCCTCAGTTTCCTCTTCTGTAAAATGTAAATGATGATACTTATACTATCTACCTCATAAGGTAAATCAATATAATTTTCTATGCATTTTGAGAAAAACATGTTGACATCTGACACAAGCATTCACAGTTCTAATGAAACAACTTTGTTTATGATTTCATTTAGAGACTGCACTAAACTATAAACCCCCCCCCCAAAAAAAATGCTTGTCTATTGTCTCTGGCAAGAAAAACGCCCTGAAATGAAAGAGAGATTCCTTAAATATAGATGATGGTGAAGAGGCAGTGTAGTGTCGATGAAAAAGCATGAACATTGAGCAAATGTATGGTGGGCTGCCATGCAGCAAGAGTTGAGCATTAGAGGACAATCAAAGGGCTGCAGTGCTACAGAAGAAATGGCAAAATCTGAGAGAAGACCTTCAGCACCCTGGACAGCAAATGGTGAAGAAAAGTAAGCTAGGAGAAAGTATCTGTAGACCACAGCCTTTGCTGGTGGAGGGAGCACCCATTTAGATGCAATCACAAATATATTGAAATAATGACAGCATTGTCTTCACATTTCACACCCAAAGTCTACCAGAATGACCCACACGAATGGGTAATGAGGCAATGTGATGTAATTCGAAAAGCAGTGGACTTTGAGTTAGAAGAACTGGATTCAAGTCCTAGATCGGCCACTTCCTTGCTGTGAAATGATAGATAAATTATTTAACTTTCTCAAGAATGCCTCATTTTTTTTATTTTGGTTCATTTTTCAAACAGAAGGATATTCAATAGGGCAACAATTGGGGTAGTGTTGGAATTACCAGGTGAAATTTGAAATGTACTTCTTTCCCACTACTTCTCTTTCCCCACCTCACCCTCAAAAAAAAAAAAAAACCCTAAAATGCATGGAGTGGGAGAAAGATAAGGTATATGTAAGAGAAATTCATTTTCATATGGAAAAAATTATTTTTATTAACAAAATCTGTTTTCTCTCTCTTCTGTCTCTTCCTTTGATTGAAAAACAAAAAGAAAATCCTCATAACAAATATGCACAGTCAAACAAAACAAATTCCCAAATTGGCTATGTCCAAAAAATACATCTCAATCTACTCCCTGAGTACTTGTCTGGCAGAAAATGGGTAGTAAGTTTTATCATGAGTTTGATAGAGAAATGGTTAGTTACTGAGTTCATCAGAGTTCTTATGTCTTCTGAAGTTGTTCAGGAATTTCCTGATTCTATTCAAGATTCAGCTCCAACGCTACCTTCTGCAGAAAACCTTTTCTCTTCATTCAAGATGTTAATGCCCTCCCCAGTAAGGAATCTTTCATCTAATCTTTATGTATTTTTATGTACACACATATACATATACACTTATACTATTACTGCATTAGAATGTAATCTTTTTGAAGATAAGGATTGTCTTTTTTTCTTGCATCTTTGAAGTTTAGCATGGTATCTCATACATATTGAGCCCTTAACAGATGGTTATTGATTGATTAATTGATGGAATGATTGAGATCGATTTTTAGAAGAATTTTATAATGAATTCTTGGAGTTAAAGGAATTTTTGAAATTTAAAAAGGGAAATGGAGGTCACCAAGAGCTACCATAGCTTCATTAAAAATAACTGATGTCAGACTATTTTCATTTCCTTTTCTTAATAGTAGTAGTATAGCTAGATTTGAGCAAAACATTTTTCAGTCTCTCTTGCTAGTCTTGTGGATGAAATGGAAAGAGGGGGCCTGGGGTAATAGTTCCCAAACTGTGAACCACAGATTTCTGTGGGGAGTTGTTTTTCTTTTTCAATGAAGTCCATGAATTCATAAAAGTATATTACTGAAGTGAGGATAGATTTTGTTATATATTTTCTCAATGAAAAGAAACTAATAGTACAATGCTCATAAGTGATAAATTAGAGAGGAGTTGTAGACTTACTGATCTGAAATTCCAGATCCCAACATATGTGAAAATGTGCTAATAAAAAATATTATAAATGGTAGGTATATTGAAAGAGACATATACACATGATGGGGCTCCATTTTTATTATTGAGATTAGTACTATACTTCAGGGAAACACTGTGATATGGCAGAAAGCACCCAGGATTTAGAGTGTGAATTTGTACCCAAGTCTTTCTAATGTTACCAGTTACTCAGTGACAATGGGCAAATCAATTCTCAAATTGAGCTTTAATGTCATCATTTGTGAAATCAAGAGAATAATACTTATACATCCTGCCTTACAGGGGCACTATAAAGAACATACTTGTAAACAAGCCTTTGAACTATAGAAAAGTGAGTTATTTATAGAAATCTGTTAATAATTCAATAAATATTAAGATCTCACCATGTGATGACCACAGTAAAAATCTGTGTGGTTTACTTGGATTACACAGCATTCTCAAGTTCTGCTCTGCTCCTGATCTTGAATTGTAGAGAGTTTGGGGGAGGGGTGTGAGAGATTAAAAGGAAATCACCAGGATCAATCTTGAAAGGCTCCTGGGAGGAATCATCAGAACTTCCAAAGATCTAGTCAGTGTATATAAAGGGATGATTGGGGCAGGAGCTGATAGAGATGTTCTAAGTATGAACTATGAGCTAAACTGAATAAGCTCATGGACAATGACTGTCCCCCCCTTCCTTTCTTACTGTCTAGGGAGAAGTTAGATGTTCATGCGTACTATTCATGTTCTCTTACTACCTATTTCCATTTGACTCTTCTAGACTGATATGGAAGCTTTTCTCTTTTCCCAAATGTTTAATTTCTGTTTTGGTTGTTAAACTATGATAAATTTACTGGTCACCAAATGGCTCAGACTATTTAATATAGTATACACAGATAGTGAAAAGGAAAATAGGAGGAATTTCTTCTTTTAGAGACAAGTGACATACATACCAGCCCAGTATTACTGGGCTAACGACTGGAGCCCCAAAGGGAAAGGGAAGGAGGAAATGTTATTGATTACAAGCACTTCAAAAGTACCCAAAACCACTAGGCCTGTTTTTATTTCCATATCCTCTTCCCTCACCCCCCCCAAAAAAAGACAGAGCCAGAAGCACCATAATATAGAGAAAAGTCACTGCAGATTTAACGTGAGAGGCATGATTTAACAGGCATTCTTGATCTTTCTCTTTATTCTTTAATTCTAAACTTAACCAACATGAAATAAGGTGAACATTTCCATATGCAAAGAACAGAAAAAAAGTGAATTGTACATGAAGTTCTGAATCTTTACTATGTACAATTTTCTGTACATGAAACATGTTTTAAAAGCTGTCTTGCTTTTCTATTTCTGACTTTCATTTTCTTCTCTTCTATATAATTTTAAATGTTCCAGTGACTCCCTTTTCTTACTTTTTTTAAAAATATTTCATTTTGGTAGCACCATAGTCACCTAACTTCTTCATCTCTCATCACCCTCAAAAAAAAATCAAAGGAAAGAAAAATAAACTGCTTATATTGGGAGTATATATTCAGAATTGCATTCCCTATATTTATCCTTCCCAAAAATGTATTATCTCATTATATGACCTGAGCTCATCATTTCTTTGTCTGCTTGACTTTTCAAAAAGCACAGATAGTAGAACAAAATGAAGATGACATGCAAACACAGTAGCCTAGATGGAGAGCATACAGCACATATGTTACCATAATAATGCTACCATAGCAAACTAGCAGGTCTCCTAGTTCAAACTCACTGCTTCTGAACTCACCCCTAATGGTTAGAGTAGCATTTTCAAATATGAATTACGACACAAACAGAATAGAGTGGGCAGTTCTTCGGTTGATCATTTCATAGTGGGGATGGGACACAACAAACTATCCACACTCTCACATGTAGGACTAAGTAAGGGATTCTCATAATCCTGGACAGGTGAATATTGAATCTAATAATCTCAGCTTCATTAGGAGTAGTAAATACTGATTTTTTTTTTGCTAAAGTTCAAAATTTTGTATCAGTAAGCTTAATGTACCTTCAAAGTCTACAATTCTCTAATTCCTTGGTTCTCCCAAGGGTCAAAATTAGGAGAATGGGGAAAAGTTTTGAAGAAGAAGATTGAGATTTGACACATGGGAAGAGTTCCTAGTAATTAGTACAATCTCAAACCAAAGTAGTGAGGGTTCCCATCAATAGAGGTCTTCAAACACAGAGTGAGGGATGATTCATCAGAACTGTGGTAGAGGGAATCCTTTTTGTAGTTACAATTTGGAACGAATAACCACTGAGGTTCCTTCCAACTCTTTTAATCAAACATCCAGTTGAAATTCAATGATTCTAGAGGTGGTTTTGTTCATCCTCCCACCCACAATAGGACACTCTTTTACAATGCCATGAAAAGTCATACAGCTTCTGTTTGACTGCCTCCTATAAGAGTTCAAAATTAGCCAGCTAAGTTCACTCCAAAACAACAATTTGATTATTTACAATTACCACAATTGGTCAGTGTAAAAGTTTCCATAGTGTTATTAAGTGATATTTTCTAAGGTAGATAGCCAATGAAAGATCATAGTTTGCTCCAAGGATAGGAGACATTCACCTTCATCTAGTCACCATCCTGGTGCCAGAGAAGCAGTGTTGCATAGTGGAGAGGGAGTTGACCTTGAAGCCAGGGAGAGCTGGATTTAAGGTCTGCCTCTGACACATACCAGCTGTGTAACTCTGAGGCAAGTCACCTAACCTCTCAGCATTTTTATGAAACCTTATAAGACTACAAGCTTCAGAAATGATACCAACTTTTATTCATAATGAAAGTTTCCTTTGAGTTCTTTATAAAAACACTCACAAGTCTAGTCCCCATCCCCATACTAGCTTTAAAACCTCTAGTAATTAAGCCCTCACACATGGCTTCTCCAATTTGAGCCTTGACACAGTGCACCAACAGTTCCCTAGCACACCTAACACTCGCTCTAGGATCTGCTTGGTCCTCAGACCATAGATAATTGGGTTCAACGTGGGTGGAATGACCAAATAAAAATCAGCAAGTAGCACCTGGGTGTGCAGAGGCACTACACCCTGCCCAAAACACTCCACATACTGGGATACCAGCCCAGGAAGATAGTAAAGCACCATGACTCCTACATGGGAGCCACATGTGCTGAGAGCCTTGAGTCGGGCATCCCTGGAAGAAAGTCTAAACACTGCCTGCAGAATCAGGCTATAGGAAGTGGCAATAAAGGATACATCAGAACCCACAATGATAGAAGAACCAATCAGACTATAAAGGCTGCTGGGCACGTAATCAGCACATGCCAATTTGGCCACCGCCACATGTTCACAGTAGGAATGGGGGACCATGTGGGAGCCATAGAATGGCAGATGAATCACCATCCAGCTCAATGGAGTCATGAACAGAATAGCTCTCACTATGATAGCCAGACTGATCCCTAATATCATCTTGGGTGTGAGGATGGTTTGGTAGTGCAAGGGTTTGCATATGGCCACATAGCGATCAAAAGCCATGCCTAGCAACAGACCTGTCTCAGCAGCTGTGGCTGCATGGACCACGTACATCTGAGCAAAGCAGGCAGTGAATGTGATGATGCCATCACCTGACCAAAAGATGTTCAACATCTTGGGAGCTACAGAGGTTGCCATGATGATGTCAACAACTGCCAGAATGCAAAGGAAGTAGTACATGGGCTCATGCAGAGTAGAGTCGACCCAGATCACAGTCAGAATCAGAGTGTTCCCTACAAGGGCCACAGCATACATCAAGCTCAATGGAACTGCCAACAAGAGGTGTGCCCCCTCCAGTCCTGGGATGCCCACAAGGATGAAAGAATTATCTGATGTCTGGTTGCAAGGTGATGCCAGCATGACAAGGGAGGCTTCTTTCCTGTGGATAAAAGCACAAAGCTCTTAAAAGGGCAAAGAGCCCAGCTTAGGCTCCTATCTTTCCGCAGTGCCACCTCCTACTTGATGACTTAATTATTATTTGGCTTCTATTTTGTCTGTCAACTAGAAGATACTTGGTAAGGAAAGAACAAAAATGACTAATTGGCAGCAGGTGTCCATGAAAAGTAAAGAGATCAAAGGGAATTGGGTGCTATTTTGCTCATTTCAGTTCACGTGGCTGATCCGAATGATATCCTTAGGGACTGAAAGAAAGGGTGGACATGACCTCTGGGGCACTGTTGGTGATTTGAAAGATTGCACAGCACAGGAGACATGATTCAGGAGTGAAGAAGGGCAAATATTGTCTCAAGTTTCAAGAAAGGAGTAAGAATGAGATCTGAAAACTATCAACCTGTGAGCTTGATTTCAATTCCTCAAAAAATTCTAGTTCTTATTGTGTAAAAAGATGGTCAGTGAACACCTAGAAAACAGCAGTTCTCAAACTGCGGTCCATGAACCTCTGGGAGTCCCTGAGATCTCCTGAGTGGGTCTGCAAGGTCAAAATGATTTTCATAATAATACTAAAATGTTATTCCTTTGTTAAAATATCCTTTCTTTTTCACTACATATGTATATGGTACCAAATTTTCTTCATGTACTTTAACAACATATCATGAGAGATTGACTTTTAGAATGAGGTAAAAGAATCCACCTGTCTTCTAACTAAGCCAGACACCAGAGATTTGCCAAAATATGTAAAACAATGCTACTTATCTTACTATTTTTTGCCTTGGAAGATATAGTTATTTGTATTAAAATGTTAACATACAATGGGCTTATTATTGTTTTAGCTTAATTGATATTTTAAACTTAATCAGCTTAATTTCTATTATGGTAAATATGACCCTCATTTCCCTGAGCTCATTTCTCTATAAAATGGGGATCATACTATTCTTCCTACCAAACTTACAGGCCTGTTGTGATGAAACATAGGTTCTTTGGGGTGCTCAATATACTTTAAGAATGTAATGGGGTCCTGAGAGCAAAAAAGCTTGAGAACTGTAGATCTAGAAAATAAAGCAACAATCATAAAGTATCTTCAGTAAAAGCAACAACACTAACTTTATTTCCTTTTTGACAGATCCTAAAGTGAAAGCTCAGAAGAATGCTAAATGTATAGGTTACCTAGATTTTAGAAAAGCATTTGATAAAGTACCATGTGGCATTATTACAGAAAAGATGGAGAGGTATATGTAACTAGATGAATTCAGAACTGCTATTTTAAAAAAATTGTAAGAAGGATTCATGAATGACAAGTTTGAAGAAGGTCTCCAGTGGAGGAACAGGAGTCTTTGTTTCTCTCTTGCTGATAAACATTTTTATCACTGACTTAGGTAAAAGCATAGATGACATCCCTAACACATTTGTCATATGGTTGTTAGTAATGTTTTTCAGTTTTTTTTTTTCATTTGCAGAGTCAGTATCCAAACATGTCTTGACAGGCAAGAACATTGTTGGAACTCTAATTAGATGGAATTTAATAGGGATAAATTTCAAGTCTTGCCTTTAGATTTAAAAAAACAAAACAACACTGGGCTTCACAAATACTGTGTCCCAAAAGTCTTAGTGCAGTGATAAGTTTAAGAATGCAGTAAGACTTTTAGGACACCCTGTACAATAGGGGAGAGAAGCATGGTTACACAACAATTTCTCTGAAAACAAATCTGGGCACATTAATGAACTTCAGACTAATGTGAGTCAAAAGCATGACAATGTCTGAAAAAGCAGATGTGCCCTTGGGCTACATTAGAAGTGATGACAATTCCAAGAATTAGGTGGTTGATAATCCTGCTGTTATTTTCCCCTGGTCTGAGCATATTGGCATCATGTTAGGTGAGAGGACCCTACAGACAAGGGTAGAGGGAAGAACAGGCATAGTCTTTGATCAAAATCACCTTCTTTTTTAAACCTCAGGTGGTGGGTGAAAATAGAAACCTGCAAAGAGATCAACCTCAGTTGAGAATCTGCCTCAGAGGTTCCCTGGTGGGCCAGAGACCCTGAGTGGTCAATGAAGAACAGTCAGTTGAGGACAGTCTCAGTTCTGGGAGTAGGAACAATCCCTAAAACCAGTGTGTTAGGGAGCACAAACTCTGGCAGTGTGGAGGAGAGTACCCTGTCTTTCTACCTGAGGGCCAGAACCCCTGGGCTGGAGGAGGGAAGCTATTCTAGATCAGACTCTCTGAAACCTTGAGACTCTGGGTCAGGTACTCAATCATTCTGCCAGAGAGCCTGAGCTTCTGAACTCCAGAGCAGAGAAAACTGTTTTTGTCCCATACCTTCAAAGAGATACCTATCTGAAATTCCATCCTCTCCACCCCAGGACCTACCTGCCCTGAGGAAGTCTCCCAGTTCTTCTTTCTCTGAAAGAGCAACAGGAGCATCTGAACTGCCTTGTCTCTAGACGGTGAGGATTTACAACTCAGGTTCCTTCTTGCTCTGGGAACCTGGTGCCCTGGAGTCCCCTTAGGAGATCTGCATCCTCTCCCCAGGGAAAATCCTGAGCTAGTGAGCTTTAGAGAATGGAATATCAGGGGACGCAGCTAGTATAGTAGAAAAGACAGGGGCAGCTAGGTGGTGCAGTGGATAGAGCACGGGCCCTGAAGTCAGGAGGACCTGAGTTCAAATCTGGCCTCAGACCAAACACTTGACACTTACTAGCTGTGTAACCCTGGGCAATTAACTTAACCCCAATTGCCTAAAAAAAAAAAAAGAAAAGACATTGGCTGTAGAGTCAGAAGACTTAGGCTTGTATGCTGTCTATGTTTATACCACTGGCTAGGGAGATGGGCTTAGAAAAGATATTTCCCTTTCTGATCTCATTTCCCTATAAAATGGGGATCATACTATTCTTCCTACCAAACTTACAGGGCTGCTGTGATGAAAGTACTTCATCAACCTTAAGCATTAAGTAGAAATGTGAATGGTTTTTCTCGGCACAGACAATCTGAGACAAACAAGCATCTCCTATGTCTCCTCCTACTGGAGGTAATGGCCCCTCTGGGTGGAGATCCTGAGACACCAAGAGGCTACTGCTGGAGAGGCTACCATGAAGGAGGAGAGACAGGATAGGGTGAAGTGAGCCACAATGGGAAGAAACATGTCATATGACAACTGCTTATTTTAAATATTCTTTCTTACTCTCTATGTGGTAAGCTCAGTTGTTTCTACAAAAGTACAAGTGGCTCCCAAATTTTGTTGCCCTAGGACAAATCCTGGATTGCCCCACCCTAGCTGCAGCTCAAGTCAAAAGATGTGGATTTGAATACCAATTTTGACACATAATGGTTATGTAATCATTGGTAGGTCACTTACCCTTCTCAATTCAACAATTATTTTAAGGATCTATATATGCCAAATATTCTATTAGGCAGAATCAGTTCCCATAAAGAAAAGTGATCACTGCCCTCAAGGAGTTTATCTTCTACTGGGGGAAAATATAGACAAAACATAGTAATTTCTCTGTTGTTGTTGCTGCTGTTCAGTCATTCAGTCATGTCCAAGTCTTTGTGACCCCAATGACCACAGCATGATGGGCCCTTCTATACTCTGCTGTCCTTCAAAGTCTGTCCAAGTTCATATTCATTGTTTCCATGGCACTATCTATCTATCTCATCCTCTGCCATCCTCTTCTCCTTTTTCCTTCAGTCCTTCCCAATATCAGGGTCTTCTGCTATAAGTCCCATCTTCTCATTATGAGGTTCAAGTATTTAACTTTCAGCTTGAGTGAATTCAAATGAATAGCCTGAATTAGTTTCTTAATTGGTAGCCTGAATTATTTTTAAAGTATTGACTAATTTGGTCTCCTTGCTGTTCAAAAGAGTCTCAAAGGTCTCCAGTGCCACAATTTGAAAGCACTAATTCTACATCCCTCAGCTTTCCTTATTGTCCTACTCTCACTGCCAGACATTGCTACTGGAAAAACCATTACTTTGACTATATGAAATTTTATCATCAAAGTGATGTCTCTGCTCTTTATTATGCTTTCAGATTTGCCATAACTTTCCTTCTAAGGACCAAGTGTCTTTTAATTTTATGGATCCTGTCACCACCTGCAGTGATCTTTGAGACCAAGAATATAAATTCTGACACTGCTTCCATTTCTTCTCCTTCTATTTACCAGGAAATGCTGGGACCAGTTGCCAAGATCTTCATTTTTTTGTTTGTTTGTTTTTTTGTGTTAATCTTCAAACCAGCTTTTACACTCTTTTCTCACGCTTATCAAGAGGATTCTTAATTTCTCTTCACATTCTGCAGTAGTATCATCTACATATTTGAGATTGTTGATATTTCTCCTGGCAACCTTAATTCCAGTTTTTGATTTATCCAACCTGCCATTTCACATAATGTACTCTGTATATAAGTTAAATAAATAAGGTGACAATATAGTGCCTTGTACACCTTTTCTGATCTTAAACCAATCAGTTGTTCCATGTCCAGTTCTAACTCTTGCTTCTTGGCCCGGCATACAGGCTCCTCAAGAGACAAGTAAGATGATCTGGTATTTCCATCTCTTTGAGGATTTGCCAGATTTTGTTGTGATCCACACAGTCAAAGGCTTTAGTGTAGTCAATGAAGCAGAAGTAGACTTTTTTTTTTCTGGAATTCCCTTGCTTTCTCCATAATCCAGCAAATGTTAGCAATTTGGTCTCTAGTTCCTCTGCCTCTTCAAAAAACAACCTTTTCTACTGGTAATTCTTGGTTCACATATTGCTTAAGCCTAGCTTGCAGAATCTCAAGCATAGCCTTGATGGCATGTGAAATGAACACAAGTGGTTGGTAATTTGAACATTCCTTGGCATTGCCCTTCTTTAGCATTGGAGTGTAAACTTTATGGCTGCTATTATGTTTTCCAAATTTGCTGGCATAGCAAGCACAGCACTTTAACAGCCTCATCATTTAGGGGTTTAAATAACTTAGCTGGAATTCCATTATCTTCACTAGCCTTATCATTAGCAATGATAAGGCCCACTTGACTTCATTCTCTAGGATATCTGGCTCTGGATCAGTAACCACACCATCCTGGTTATCAATGATGTTAAGACTTTCTTGTATAGTTCTTGTATTCTGGCCACCGGTTTTTAATCTCTTCTGCTTCTGTTAAGTCCCTACCATTTTTGTCTTTTACCATGCCCATTTTTGCATGAAACTTTCCCACTATACCTCTAATTTTCTTGAAGAGATCTCTTTTCTTTCCCAGTCTAATGTTTTCTTCTAGTTCTTTGCATTGTTTATTCAAAACAAAAACAAAAACAAAACCTTATCTCTCCTTGCTGTTCTCTAGAATTCTGCATTCGTCTGGGTATATCTTTCCCTTTCTCTTTTGCCTTTACCTTTCCTTCTTTCCTCAGCTATTCATAGAGACTCATCAGATAGCCATTTTGTTTTCTTGATTTTTTTTTGGAAAGTTTTTATTGTTGCCTCCTGTACAATTTTGGAATCCTCAGCCCATAGTTCCTCAGGCACTCTGTCTACCAGATCTAATCTTTTAAATCTATTCATATTCATATTCATATTCATAGAACGTTATTTAGGTTATACCTATATAGTGTGATGGTTTTCCCTACTTTTTTAAATTTAAGTCTGAATTTTTCAATAATAAGCTCACAATCTGAGTCACAGTCAGCTCCAGGCCTTTTAAAAACTTCCTGTATATAGCTTCTCCACCTTTGGCTGCAAAGTATATAATCAATATGATTTCTATGACCATCTGGTGACAGCCATGTATGCAGTCACCTTTTTTTAAGTGTTTGTTAGGACCAGTGAGTTATCTTGACAAAACTTTTTTAGTCTGTGTCATGCTTTATTTTTTTTACTCCAAGGCCAAACTTGCCTGTTATTTCAATTATTCTTTCTTTTTTTTTTTTTTTTGAAAGGCAGTCAGGGTTAAGAGGCTTGCCTGAGCAAATAGCTCCAATTCTCTTTTGACTTCCTACTTTAGCATTCTAATCCCTTATTTTGAATGTGACATCTTTTGGGGGGTGGTATTTCTAGATACTGTCATTCTATAAAGAATTAATCAACTTTGGCTTCTTCGGCATCAGTGGTTGGAGCATAAAATTATATTGCTATATTGCTGAACAGTTTGTCTTGGATTCAAACAGAGATCATTTGGTCATTTTTTGAGATTATACCCCAGTACTGCTTTTCTCATCCTTTTATTGACTGTGAGGGCTACTCCATTTTTCTAAAGAATCTTGCCCATATTAGTATATGTAGTACTCACCTGAATTAAATTAGCCCATTCCTGACCCCATTTCTAAGCAAGTTTAATTCTTAATTAAATTTTAATTTAGTTAGAAACAAATTACTTAAAAGTTGGTTTTTAAAAAATCAAGCTGTAGTCACCCTCTAACTGCCTCTCTGTATAAATTACCTTTCTGACAATCCTGCTTTGCATGGCAGAGACATTTCCATAGCTCAGTGAGCAATATTATGAAAGGTAAGGGACTTATTAAAATAAATTGGTTGGGTGCTTGTCTCAAATTGTTTCTTTTTCACTACTGTTTTTGTGACTTTTGTCTCTCATGATCTATAAAAATATTTGAAGGTAGCCTAGGCTTAAACTTTTCAATTTCCACTACAGCTAGAACCAAACAAACACATGGCTATTGCCATACGTACCTCCTTCCTTGGTAAAGGGGAGAAGAAAAACAAAAAGCAGCTTGCTTTTTACTCACTGACACATGTACAGCACACTTACCACAAGTGGCACTCTGCAAAGACAGACAGAGGTAGAAAACATATGTCCAGCAGTCACCTTTTAGATGACTGTCAGAGTGGACACGTGTGGTCCATAATTACAAAACCAAACCCAGCAGCTGAATCTTTTTTAAGGGGGACCTGTCAGAACAGACCCTAAACTGCCCATATGTCTTTTAACAAACCCTCAATTAAAGACTCAAGAACTCAACCAAAAAAGTGGGAGTTCAGGAAATTCGAGCTACCAATAGTCACATAAAATATATGCTAGTAATTAGAGAAATGCAAATTTAAACATTTCTGAAGTACACATTTCACAACTTGTTTAACATGACAGAAAAAGAAAAAATAACAAGTAATGAAAAGAATGTGGGAAAATAAGGATAGTAATGCATTGTTGATAGAGTTGTGAACTAATCAAACCATTCTGGAGAAGGATTTGGAACTATGCTCAAAGGGCTATGAAACTGTGCATATCCTTTGAACCAGCAATATCAATACTGTATCCCAAAGAGGTTTTTTAAAAAAAGAAAAAAAGGCCTATTTGTACAAAAATATTTATAGCACCTCTTTTTGTGGTGGCAAAAAATTGGAAATTGAGGGCATGTCCATCAGTTGCAAGAATGGCTGAGCAATTGTGGTATATGATTGTGATCAAATAGTATTCTGCTCTAAAAAATGAATAGCAGGATAGTTTCAGAAAAATCTGCAAAGATGTATGAACTGATGCAAAGTGAAGTGAATAGAACCAAGAGAATACTGTACACAGTAACATCAAATCATACAATTGATCAACTGTGAAAGACTTAGCAACTCTGATTAAGACAATTCCAAAGACCCATGATGAAAAATACTATTCACCTACAAGGAGAAAACTGATGAACTCTGAGAGTAGATTGAGATACACACACACACACACACACACACACACACACACACACACATATATAAAACTCTTTATTTTTCTTGGGGGTTTTGATGTGTTTTCTTTTGCAACATGGAGAATATGGAAATATCTTTTGCCTGACTTCACATGTAAAAATAATTTTAACATGTTTTTTAACAATTTTTAAATAGTATTTTCCCCAGTTAAATATCAAGAAAATTTTTAACACTCACTTTTACAAGATTTTGAGTTCCAAAGTTCCAAACTTTTCTCCCTCCCTCCCCTCTTCTGAAATGGTAGACAGTTTGATATAGCTTATATGTGTGCTATCAGGTAAAAGTATTTCCATATTAGTCAGAGTTGTAAAAGAAGAAACAGATCAAGAAAATAAAAACACAGGAAAGAATAAAGTAAGTGGAAAAAATAGGCTTCAATTTGCATTCAGAGCCCATTAATTCTTTATCTGGATATGGATGGCATTTTCCTTCATGAGTTCTTTGTACTTGTCTTGGATGATTGTGTTGCTGAGAAGAGCTAAGCCATTCACAGTTCATCTCACGGTGTTGCTGATCCTGTGTGCAGTATTTTCCTAGTTCTGCTCATTTCACTTTGCATCAGTTTATACAAGTCTTTCCAAGATATTTTTTATGAAATCTGCCTGTTCTTAATTTCTCATTGCACAATAGTATTCAATTACATTCATATACCACAGTTTGTTGAGCCATTCCCCAAATGAAGAGCATCCTCTCAATTTTCAATATTTTGCCACTACAAAAAATAACTAATATAAATACTTTTGCACATGTAGGTTGCTTTCCTTTTTTGATCATATCTTTGGGATGCAGACCTAGTAGTGCTATTGCTGGATCACAGGTATGTACCATTTGATTGCCCTTTGGGCATAGTTCCAAATTGTTCTCCAGAATGCCCAGATCAGTTCACAATTCCACCAACAGTGCTTTAGTGTCCCATTTTCCCACATATCCTCCAGCATTTATTATTTTCCTTTTCTATCATATTATGAAATCTGATAGGTGTGAAGTGATACCTCAGAGTTATTTTAATTTGCATTTCTCCAATCAAAAGTGATTTAAAGCACTTCTTCATATGCCTATAAATAGCTTTGATTTCTTCATCTGAAAACTGCCTGTTTCTATTCTTTGACCATTGTATGAATGGCTTGTATTCTTGTAAATTTGACTCAGTTTTCTATATATTTGAGAAATGAGGCCTTTACCACAGACACTTGCTATAAAAATTGTTTTCCATCTTTCTGCTTTCCTTCTGATTTTTATTTAATTGGTTTTGTTTGTACAAAAGCTTTTTCATCTAATATAATCAAAATGATCTATTTTACATTTTGTAACACTCTTTATCTCTTGTTTGGTCATGAATTCTTCCCATCCCCATGGACATGACAGATAAATGATTTCTTTGCTCTTCTAATTTGCTTATTGTGTCACTCTTTATGTCTAGATCATGACAAAGGTATGTCAAATCTAACTTTTCTAATATTCTATTTACCTCCTTAGTTTCTTTCTTGATTATTTTTGGTTGGATTTATTGAGTTCTGAGAGGGGACCTCTTGAGGTCCCCCACTAGTATAATTATGCTACCTATTTCTTCTATACCACTTGAGGTATATATATTTAATATTGATACTGCTTCTGTTAACAGGATTTTTGCTAAACCAGTCTCCAACCTGAGAATGCTTGGAGCCACACAAAGCAGGCCCAGAGACAGGAGTGCCAGTAAGAAAGTAGCTCAATTAATCATTTTCAGAGTGAGGAATGTTCTCTTAGCTGAAGTAAAAGCATAGGTTATATACTTAAAATCACAACTGGGAAAGGAGGGAGGAAGGTGGATTACAATCAATTATTTAGTGGTTTCCCAGGAGAAACCCACAAGTTCCACAGTACAACAATTCTAGAGTCAAGTCTTTGGGGGTCATGACCAATTCCCCTAGAGTATAGAACCAGAGTTCTGTGATGGGAACAGATTCTACAACCTTTGATTCACTTCACTTAAGGTTCAGTGATTGTGAACATTGTCAGAGTTTTGATTAAGCAGTTTAAGCTGCATTGTGAGCTCTGGCTCCCTAGCCAGAAAGGCAGCTCTTGAGAAAACTAAATTATTAGTATACTCATTATATATATCGTATCAATTAATATGAAAATTATACTGCCTTGCTATTTCATTGTCTGTGGTACTTTTAGTAAGATGTAGTTTCTTCCTTATATCTTTTAATTAGGTGTATTTTTGCTTTTACTTGGTCTGAGACCAGGATTGCTACCCCTGTTTTTTTTTTTTTATTTCAGCTGAAGTATGTTTAGATTCTGCTCCAGTCCCTTTCCTTTACTCTGTGTGTGCCTCTCTGCTTCAAGTGTGTTTCTTGTAAACAACATATTGTAGGATTGTGGGTTTTTTTATCCACTCTGCTATTCACTTATGTTTTATAACAGAGTTTATTCCATTCACATTGCAGTTATGATTACCACCTCTGTGTTTCCCTCTATCCTATTCTTCCTCTTGCTTGTCCTCTCTTTCTTTTTGCTCTTTGGCACCTCACAAGTGTTTTGCTTCTGTTTACTACCTCTGCTGATCTGCCCTCCCTTCTGACAGTTTCCCTCTCCCTTTTACTTGATCTCCTCTCACTTCCCTGTTGAGTAAGACAGATTTCTATATTCAACTGATTGTGTATATGATTCCCTCTTTGAGCCAATAATGATGAAAGTAAGGTTCATAGGATGGCCATCTCCCACTCTCCCATCTTCCTCTCCACTCTTATAGGTCTTTCACACCTCTTCATGTGAAATAATTTGCCCCATTCTACCTCTCCCTTCCTTCTGCACCCATTGTACTTCTCTTTCTCATCTCTTAATTTTTTTGTGTCATTCCCTCCAATTTACCTTTTATCCATACCCTCTGTCTATGTGTATTCCTTCTAGCTGTACTATTAGTGATAATTTTTTTAAGAATTACAAGTATCATCTTCCCATATAGGGATGTAAATAGTTTAGCTCTAATGAATCACTCATGTTTTATTTTTCCTTTTTAACTGTTTATGTTCCTCTTGGGTCTTGATTTTGGAGGTCAAATTTTGAGTTTTGTGTTCTCTTTATGAAAGCTTGAAATCCTTCTATTTCAGTGAATAACCATTTTTACCCTTGATGTATTATGCTTAATTTTGTCAGGGAGGTGATTCTCGGTTGTAGTCCTAGCTCCTTTGCTTTCCAGAATATTATATTCCATGATCTCGGTTCCTTAAGTGTTGCAGCACCCAAGTTCTATGTAATCCTGATTGAGACTCCCGGACATTTGAATCGTTTCTTTCTGGCCACTTGCAGTATTTTTTCCCTTGACCTGATAGTTCTGAAATTTCACTATAATGTTTCTTGGGGTTTTAATTTTGGGATTTCTTTCATGAGTTGATTGATGGGTTCTTTCAATGCCTATTTTGCCCTCTGGTTCTAAGACATCAAGGCACTTTTCCTTGATAATTTCTTGAAAGATGTTGTCCAGGCCCTCCTTTTGGTTATGGTTTTCAGGAAGTCAAATGATTTTGATACTGTCTCTCCTGGATCTATTTTCAAGGTCAGCTGTTTTTCCCATGAGGTTTTTTCATTTTTTTTTTCATTCTTTTGCATTTATTTTACTGATTCTTGATGTCTCATAGAGTCATTAGCATCCACTTGCCCAATTCTAACGTTTAAGGTGTGGTTTTCTTCAATTAGCTTTTATACTTTCTTCTCCATCTGGCCAATTGTACTCTTTAAGGGTTTTTTTTTTCTTCAGTGGATTTTTGTATCTTCTTTTACATTTGGTCAGTTCTACTTTTTAAGCAGTTTTCCAAGCTGTTGATTTTTCATAATTCTCTTGCATCATTCTCATCTCTTTTCCCATTTTCTCTTTTACCTCTATTACATGATTTTTAATCTCTTAAGTTCTTTAACAATTTAGCCTTTTCATTTTTGAGAGTGGAAATTTGATTTTCTTCTTTTTCTAAATCAAATTAACCTATGATTTATCTATTTTATTAGGTTTTTCATAAAACCAACTCCTAGTTTTATTATTTCAATTATTTTCTTACTTTCAATTCTATTAATTTCTATTTTGATTTGGAGGATTTTCAAATTGGTTTTTAATTGTGGATTTTTGATTTGTTCTTTATTTTTTTTTAGTTACAAACCCAATGCATTGATCTGCTTCTTATTTTATTCATGGAAGCATTTAGAGATATAAATTTTTGCCTTAAGTACTGCTTTGGATGCATCTCATAAATTTGGGCATGTTGTCTCATTATTGTAATTTTCTTTAATGAAATTATTGACTATATCTATGATCTGTTCTTTGACTGATGCTTTAGGATTACATTCTTTAGTTTCCAATTGATTTTAACCATATTTCTCTATGACTTTTTATTGAATGTAAATTTTATTGTATTATGATATGAAAAGGATACATTTAATATTTCTGCTTTTCTGTATTTGATTGTGAGGTTTTTATGCCCTAATACATTGTTAATTGTGTGTGTGTGTGTGTGTGTGTGTATGTATGTAGGTGCCATGTACTGCTGAAAAAAGGCCTATTTCTTTCTAGTTCCATCTAATTGCCAGTGACTAGCCTGGACCACAGGCTCCCATGACAGAGATCATATCCTAGCCTGAGAGACTGTTTATCACTGAAATTCCCTTGTAATGAGCACAAATATGATCTGTGCAAAGACTGAAAGCATCAGAGGCCAGTGCCCATCTTACTGAGCAGCTTATTAAGGAAAACCATGCTCCCTGAAGTCTCATTGCTGCTCATTACAAGACTCACTGCTCTGGGGAAATTTAGTCCTTTGTTAAAGAATCCACATCACGTGGAGATCCTGGGCTTCTCTGTGAAGCATAGGGTGAAGTATTTCTGCCAATTTTTTTTTTCAAAAGTAAGGATTTAGGTTAAAAAAGCCTTTAATTAAGTAGAAGACAACGACATACTTTTCACCATGTGCTCTGTTTCCCTGGTAAACCAGATTTTCTGCACTTACCTAAAACAGCAAGAGGAGAGAGAAGGAGATCTCATCCAGGTTTTGAAAACTACCACTGCTTTATACATGTGTTGTATCAATTTAATCACACCTAATGATGAGAACTTCATACCTCAGCACTTGAAGGGCCTTTATCAATTGGTTGCTGAGGGGATCTGGTAGGGGGTGGGGGAACTGCTGTTGGAGGAGGAGGACCTGAGGAGGCATGACTCAGAGGCAGCTGATGTCTCTGCCTTCTTAGGCATAAACATTTTTCAGAAAGACATTGACTGTGAAAACTGCTACAACTTCATTTAATTGAGTTTCCAAGGGTTTTTGCTGCCTTATTCTATTTGGTAAGTACAAAAAAGGGGGAAGAGCCCTGACTCCTCCATAACAGATGTCAAAAAACTTCTGGAGAAGTGTAGCTGGCATGACATCAGCTTTGTGGTCCTGGTGGTGCTCTTCCTGTTTGGCTTCCTAAATACAGGAAGGGAGCTGGAGAGGAAGTTCAGAAGTAGAATGTCGCCTGAAATCAAGTCACCATTACTCTAGTAGGTTGAGGGAGAAACCAAAAGAGATGAATATCCTGTTACTTGTTTCCCAGAATGGTATTCTCATTTATATGAGACTCAAGATGCTGAGTTTGCAAAAGAGGCACTAACATCCAAGAAATTAATGTGCATGTTAGGTACCACTATGAAGCCCTGAGTGTAGCTTTCTGCATTAACCACTGTCCTGGAACACCAAGAATTTGCCTGTGAGTATCTTCATTTCTTGTCTTGAAACCTTTACTAGGCTCTTTGCAGACAGAGTGAGCTATGGATCTTTCTTATGAGACAGCCCAGTGTTCATCTCTCAGCTTTGGACATGTGGATAGCTCAGATTGTAACCCTGCTTTTCTTTGTGCACACAGGCTTTTCAGAGCAAAGAGTCAAACACCAGGCACTGCTGCACTTTATTTTATTATGTGCCTTTGTGGGAAAATAAGGTATTGTTCTTTCCCACCACTTATGTGTTAACCCTCCTAACAGCACATCACATTGAATTAGTGCTATTTAAGTTCTGTTTTGCAGCAGAGACCTGAAAAAAGATAATTCTATGATATCATCATCTATGCCAGGAAAAAAAAAATAAAACCTGTGCACAAATTTTTGTATCCATCTGCGATTAATTAACTGAAGTCCTGGAGAATGAGGAGGAGGACAAAGAAATGAGAGGGAAGCAGTGAGGGTGGGGTCATGTAAATTTTAAGTCTATGTTCAGTATCTTTTTCTTTTTTCCAGGAAAAATGCCATCTCTGGTATGTGTTACAGATATTTCTTCTCTTTCAGGAGCCTTCAGGAAGTGATTGGTAGGAGAGTAAATGGTATTATGGCACCAGTTCTCTGCTTTGGAATCTTTAAGAATGTCCCTTGTTGAGGGGGAAAAGCAGGGAAAAAGAAAGGAGGAAGAATAGTCCTCATCCCATGGCTGTTAGTGATAGGAGGCTGCTCTTCATGTCCTTGACTCGATTCTAAGATACTCTCCTTTGCACTGGTAATCATGGGATCATGAAGGACTAAGGTGCTCATGCTTGTACCTGGCAGAATTTTAGATTCACCATCAACCTCTTCATCCAAGCTCCACACAATGAAGCCCATCTGGGAGGGGAAGAAGGCAGGCTAATATTCACTCAGCACCTTTTGTTCAGTTCTTCACACATTACAGTCTCTTGCATATACGAGATGAGTCAGCAAAAAGTTGTTGTCATGCTAGAATAAGCCCTTACCATATGTCATCTTGCAGATGCATTTGAAACCTTTTTTTTGAAAGACAAGTTGCTATTAGCAGACCTTGCCTCATAGCTTCATTAAAGACAGCTAGGTGGCATAATGGATAGACTGCTGGACCAGGAGTCCAGAAGACCTGAGATGAAATCTGTTCTCAGATACTTAACAGCCTTGTGGCCCTGTGGACAGGTCCCTTATTGCCTATCTCAGATTCTTCATCTGTAAAATGGGGATAATACAACTAGTTTCCAGGATTGTGATGATAAAATGAGCTAATATTTGTAAAATGCTTTGTAAACCTTAAAGCACTATATAAATGTTTTCTATTTATTTATATTAACAGCAAAGGGAGGAGAAATAGTTCCCAACATTTGAAAACCATATGGTGTAGTGAAGCAGGTGTTAGGGGTTGTTGGGGTGACTTTGTAGGACCTCCAGATCTGGGAACCCAAAATGATCTTTTGTATAAAGGCAGACAGAACTACATGTCCTGCCTAAGCTTCGGATTGGGTGGAAAAGTTATGGTACTGAGTGAGACAGAGCTGAATGACCTCCCTATTCCTGTCTTTGAGTTTAAATTACTTAATGCCAGATATAGTACTTTGTCCCACAACTCCTGGAGGTATGAGAAGCCTGGAAGGATACTGAGGTTAAAATCTTCATCATTTACAGTTTGCAGTGGATCACAGTGGAATATGGTCAGGCTCCAGAGGGCCAAGTTATGAGAAGTAACTGAGGCAGGAATGGATCAAGAATACTTCTGGATACCTCAGTGTAGCAGGAAAAAGAGAATACCTTTATGTGATTCAAGTGCAGTAATGACCAGGCTAAATAACACAGAGACCAAATAGGATTAGACTCTAGGGTAGAACCCCAGTTTTGCTGGCATCTAGGTGGTACAGCAGATAGAGCACTGGGCCTGGAGTCAGAAAGAATCCTCTTCCTGAATTCAAATCTAGCCTCAGACATTTACTATGTGTGTGACCCTGGGCAAGTCACTCATTCCTGTTTGCTTCAGTTCTTTATGTGTAAAATGAGCTAGAGAAGGAAACGGCAAAGTACTCTAGTATGTTTGCCAAGAAAACTCCAAAGGGGTCATGAATAGTTAGACATGACTCAACAACAACAACAACAATCCTATGTGATGTGGAATTCATCTCTTATCATCCCATTTTTCTTTTTGGAGGAATGCTTCCAATGCTTCTCTTATTATAAAGTTGGTGTTTTATTTATGTACTAAATGGTATAGCATCCAGATTCTTAAAGGAGAAGTTAAAGGAGTTACATGAAGAAACAGACAGAAGAACTACCCTAGTGGGGAAACTTAACCTCCCTCTCTCTGAACTAGATAAATTTGACCACAAAATAAACAAGAAAGAAGTAAGGAGGTGAAAAGAATTTTAGAAAAGTTAGATATGGTAGACCTCTGGAGAAAATTGAATGGAGATTGAAAGGAATATACTTTTTTCTCAACAGTACATGGCACGTACACAAAAATTGACCATATACTAGGGCGTAATAACAATGCTGTAATGATGATCAACTATGAAAGACTTGGCAATTCTAACCAATACAGTGATCCAATACAATTCCAAAGGACTCATGATAAAATAATGTTTTCTACCTCCAGGAAGAGAACTGATAAACTACGAGTGTAAACAAGTATAATTTTCTCACTTCCCATATTTTTCTTGTTTTAAAAAAAAATATGGCTAATATGTAAGTGTGTTTTACACATGTATAATTGACATCATGTGGCTTGCTTTCTGTGTAAGCGGGAGAAGGGTGGGAAGGAGATAATTTGGATTCAAAATTTTAAAAAGAGAAGAATGTTAAAAAAAATGAATCAACTAAATTTTTTTAATATGAAAAATGCATGAAAAAATTTTAATTAAAAAAGAAGGTATTTGAGGCATTTAGGTGGTGATAGTGTCCTATTCTCAGGGACACCTGATTTCCATTTCTGCTTCAGACAACTACTTGTGAAAACCAAGGCAAGGTACTTAAGTTAATTAACCTCCTTGACTTATTCCCCAGCCTTAAAATGGGTAAAATTGTACCTACTTCACAGGTTTCTTAGGTGCAAATGAAATCATAAGTATAAAGGGTTTTTAGCAAACCTTAAAGTGATATGGAAATGTGTTGTTATACTTATGGGTATGTCTGGGAAAAACATGGGGCAAATGTGAGCCACTACTGTGTATTCAGGCTTAAAATGGTCATTGCATTTATTAGAAGGTACACCTTTCTTATACCCATTCACATGATTTCTTAGTATTTCCTTGGATGCTTATATTTTAGAGTGCTCCCTTTCCTTAGTTTAAATTCAATAGCCTACCCCAGAAATTCATATTTATACTTTAGTATCCTTGTCCTGGACTATTCCTGAGGCTGGGGAAGACATTTTTTTGGTTTGTCCCTTTGGTACCTTTTTTCTGGAGGTCATGGCTACACTGAATGACTTGTGACTTACCTGCTACAGTGACTATGGCTATTGAGGATGCATTGATTCTCTCCTAGATGATAGTAATTGTCAATTGCAAAGGTCAGAAAAAAATTAAGCTTGGGCCCTGATTGGTTTACTTAGATGTTGAGATCCTGTTGTCAGGCCTTCCAGAAATAAGTGAACATTCAGTAAAAATATCTGTTCATTACAATGAAGACTGGAACCTCCATCTGTCTTTACATTTAGTAAGTGCTTAGGAGAGTGGTGTGATCAGGTAGGCAAGAGAATAAATTTCTTCTTCATTGTTTCTGAGGTGTGAACACTAGGTTGTACTCAAAAAGTGGCAAATGTGTTAAATGTAACTAAATGAGATTGGAGCATAGAGCAGGTAGGATAGCCAGGCACTGAGGGTTGGTCCTTTGTGAAGGGAGATAAAGGGATTTTTCCACTATCCCACTCATTATGAGGTTGGCAATTCACACCTTCTTCATGTGAATAGGAAAGGGGAGGATATACTTGAGAAAAGTGTATAAAAGCCTGACTCAGTTGGCTATCTCAGTTTGAGAAACCTCTGCTTATAAACTAGACTCCAGCTGAAGCTGTGTTCTTGACCAAGAAGCCTCCTAGCAGGATAGTAAAGGTAAGATTCCTCCTGGGGAAATGTCTTTTTCTATCAAATCTCTGCAAAATTGAAAGATGGCCTCTTTATAGTTGGAGTCAATTGGAGATATGGGATTTGAACCAGTACCGTGTCATGGTTATAGCTCCAGGACCGTAGTCAAGTTACTTGCTCAGCCTAACCCTCAGACTTGTCATCTGTTAAAGAGGGATTTTAATATTTGTAATATCTGAACTCACAAAACTAAGTATCAAGTGGGATAACACAGAGACCGGTTGCTTGTAGTGTGGTTAGCCTGATAATCACATTAATTTATGTTCACTCACAAGAGGAACAATATCTTGATTCTGATCCATAGCTATGACGGTCTTGGCTATCTTGGCTAGTGAGATAGGCTGCAGCTCAATTCTTGCAGAAGTTCTGAGATGGGACCCAGCACCTATGGCAGTATCTACCTATGCATACAGTAGGCAGTGAGGTAATAAGCATTTATTAAGCTCTTACCATGTACTAGGCATTGTGCTAAGTTTTGGGGACACAAAGAAAGACAAAAGCATGGTCCCTGCTCTCAAGATGCTCACATTCTAATGGACGAGAAAGCAAGCAAACAACTATTTATGCAGA
Source organism: Vombatus ursinus (assembly GCF_900497805.2). Classification (NCBI taxonomy): domain Eukaryota; kingdom Metazoa; phylum Chordata; class Mammalia; order Diprotodontia; family Vombatidae; genus Vombatus; species Vombatus ursinus. The sequence goes on from NW_020954558.1 coordinate 983,467, forward strand.
AAATATAAGGTGTGCAACTTGGGTAATCACAGAAAGAAGGGGGCAAGGGGTGATGGGACAGACCTGCTCTAGAAAGGAGGATATTTGAGTTGACCCTTGAATGAAGCCAGGGAGTTTGGTGGATAGAGGCAAGGAAGGGATCATTATGGCTTGGGGAAATGCCAAGGAAGAGGCATAGAGTCAGACCCTCTCAATCCATATTAGCTGCAGCATAGTCTTCCACAATCCTGCTTGCGGGTCTTTGGTACTTGCACTCTTTCTTTCCAACCACTTGCACTATTTTTTCCTTTGACCTGGAAGATCTAGACTTTAGCTATCACCTTTTTCATTACTCCGAATTTTACAAACATTGACAAACATAAACATGTCTATGTACAGAGAACAGTGAAAGAGGTTTATATATGAAACCAAAAAATCCATTTAATTCAGCTTGCTTTTCTTTTCAAATGTATATAATAAATTGTGCAGATGAGTTTCAAAGCTGTACTACTTGTGTCTCTTGAAACTTCTTTTATTCTTTCCTATCCATTTTGTTTGAGATGCTACAAGGACTGTCTTTAATTTCTTTTCTTTTTCTTTCTTTTCTTTCTTTCTTTCCTTCTTTTTCAGTTTGGCATCTTTGGCTCTAGTCCCCTTCTTTCTAGTAATTGTCCTCATAGAACCAAATAAGCAAAGTCAAGCAAAACAAATTCACATTGGCCATGTCCAAAAATACATCTGCCCTTCAGGACCTCCACCTCTCTATCAGGTAATGGGTTGCCTGCTTCATCATTGGTAGTCTTGAGTCATGACTGCTCATTGCATTAATCAGACTTCTTAAGTCTGTCAGGTTTTTGTAATGATAATGTAGTTATTAAAATATTCTCCTGGTTCTGCTCATTTTGCCCTACGTCAGTTCATGTAACATGTCTTTCCAGGTTTTCCTGAATTCACTCCTTTCATCATTTCTTACACTATAATAATTTTCCATTCCATTTTGTATGCCATAATTTTTTCAGCCATTCCTCAACTGATGGGCTTTGACTTTCTTTCCAGGTTTTGCTAGGGCAAAAAGTAATACTGTGTGTGTGTGTGTGTGTGTGTGTGTGTGTCTGCGTGTGTCTGTGTGTATATGTGTGTATGTGAATATGTGTATATGTATGTATGTGTGTATGTATGTGTATGTATGTATGTATGTATATGTGTGTATATGTGTATAAATGTGTGTGTGTGTGTGTGTGTGTGTGTGTGTTGCTCCTTTCCATCATTCTGTTTTCTCTTTGGGGTATATGCCAATTACTGATATCAATTGCACCAAAGAGTATATATAGTTTGGCGACTTTGGTGATTTTATAGGTCCAAATTGCTTTCCAGAATGGATAGACCAGTTCATAAATCAACCAGTAGTACATTAATTTACCTATTTTCCTGCAACCCTTCCAATCATTGTCATTGTCTTTTATTGTCATCCTTGCTAATCAGATGACTCTGAGGTACAACCTTAGAGTATTAATTTGAATTTCTCTATTAGCAATGTAGAACTTTTTTATATGACTATTAATTACTTGGATCTCTACCTTTGAGAATTACTACACATATCCCTTAATCATTTATCAATTGTGGATGCCTCTCATTCTTATATATTTGAATCAATTGTATATGTATGTTAGATTTCAGACCTTCATCAGAAAAACCTCCTACAAAAGTTCCCCTTGACTTGATTCCCTTCTAAATGTAACTGCATTGATTTTTGTTTGTGCAGCTTGATGGTACAGTGGAAAGAACACTGTACTTGGAGACAAGAAGAACTGAGTGCATATCTGGCCTCAGACACTTACTAGCTATATCTCCCCAGGTAAGTCATTTAACTTCTGTCTGCCTCACTTTTCTCAACTGTAAAATGGGGATAATAATAGGACCTACTTCCCAGTGTTGTGAGTATAAAAATGAGATCATATTTGTCAAGTGCTTCGCAAACCTTAAAGAGCTACACAAATTCTAGCTATTATTGTACCAAAACTTCCATTTTAAGTAATAAAAATTGTTCATTTTATCTACTATGATTGTGTCTTGTTTCTACAGAATCTCTTCCTCTTTCCATACCTCTGAGAGGAATCTTCACTTTTGGACTTCAAATTTATTTAGGATGTGATTTTTTTTAATAGTTTGTCTATTAACTATCCATTGAAAGCTTATTGTGGTGTATGTTGTGAATGATGGTTTAAACTTAATGTCTGCCACAATGCTTTCCAAAATTCTCTCTGCAGTTTTTGTGGAATGGTGAGTCTTTTCAACAATAATGCAGTGACTTTGGGTTACCTGAACACCCACTACTTTGAAAGTAAGAAATCTTTCCACACACACACACACACACACACACAAAAACAACCTCCATGGTAGCAAAGCTATAGTATGCTGAGGCAGGTTGAAACAATTGCCAGTTTTGCCAAAGAACCTAGTCTAAAAGGGAAAGGGTAATACACAAGTGACCACAATGAGGCTGAAAACGGGTAGGAAAAAGAATAGGTCAGGTTTTTAGTAATAGATCATAAAAGAGGGTCAATTCCCATTTCTCCTCAGACTGACATCAATTTCAGAAATGTCAGACCTGCAGTATCACATGGGGAGAGAGAGAGAGAAAGAGAGAGAGAGAGAAAGAGAGAGAGAGAGATAGGAATAAGTAGATCTTTCCTTTATGTAATAATTACTAGCTTTCTAAAACCAAGAGCCAGATTATACAGAAAAGGAACAAACTAGAGGCTTTTACTATAAGATCAAGCAAAAAGCAAACTTGTCTGTTACCACCAATACTACATTATGGTGCTAGAAATTCTAGATAAATCAATAAAAAAAGAAAATTGAGAAAATAAATAAAGAGGATGATATGAGGTTTTATTGGGAAACTTTTCACAGTATCTGTGTAAATAAACATAAGGGTTTACTTAGAGAACTGTAGAGAGTCAACTGAAAAAAATGAATTGAGATTTTCTTTACAGATATGCTGAAGTCAAATCTCAAGACAGTCCCATATCAAGCTGCTGCTGCTGACTAGACAAGATGATGCTGAGCACCAAAGGAGAAGAAGGCTTTGTGGTGAAGATCTGGGGCTTGCCTTGGTCATGCTCAGCCAGTGATATCCAACACTTCTTCTCAGAATGCAAAAATTCAAAACAGGGCATCAGGCATCCATTTCATCTATACCAGAGATGGGAGACCAAGTGAGAAGCATTCATTGAACTCGAACCTGAAGATGAAGTCAAACTGACACTGAAAAAGGATAGAGAGTCTATGACACATAGATATGCTGAAGTATTCAAGTCAAACAAGGTTGAGATGGATTGGGTATTGAACCACACTGCTTTAAATTACCTTGACACTACCAGTGATGGCTATGTGCACCTTAGAGGACTCCCATTTAGCTGCAACAAGGAAGACATTATTCAGTTTTTTTCAGGGTTGGATATCATGCCAAATGGGATAACGTTGCCAGTAGACTTTCAAGGGAGGAATAGTGGCAAAGACTTTGTGCAATTTGCCTCCCAGGAAATAGCTGAAAAGGCTCTATAGAACACAAGGAAAGAATAGGGCACAGGTACATTGAAATCTTCAAGAGCAGCCAGGCAGAAGTTAGTATTCATTATGATCTTCCTCAAAAGTTAATGACTAGGCAACATCCAGGTCCTTATGATAGAACTCAGGCTGGCAGATGCTAAGACAGTCTTAGTAGAAGAGCTGGGTTTGAAAGAATGAGGTGTGGTGCCTGTGAAAGTGGGTATACAGGTTATGATGACTACAATGGATATAGTAATGAATATTACTTTGGAAGAGACCTCAATTACTATTTAGGAATGTCTGGTCATAGCTATGGAGACAGCTGGTCTACCTTCCAGAGTCCAGCAGGCCATTTCGTGCACATGAGAGGACTACCTTACAAACTACTGAAAATGATATCTATGATTTTTTTCTCACCACTCAAACCTATAGGAGCACACATTGAAATTGGATATGATGGCAGAGTGACTGGAGAAGCAGATGTTGAATTTGCTACTTACTCATGAAGATATTGTAGCAGCTGTGTCAAAAGACAAAGCAAATATGCAACACAGGTACATAGAACTCTTCTTGAATTCTGTAGCAGAAACAGACAGTGGAGCTTATGATCCCCAGATGATGGAAGGCATGGGCTTCTCAAACCAATCTAGTTATAGCAGTCCATCTAGCCAGAATGTGAATGAAGCTTATGGAGGTGCCTATGACAGTCAGATAAGCATGAACAAATATAAATAACCAAGTTTAAAGGAAAACTTCAGCAACTTTTCAACCACAGATTGTATAGAGAACCAAGAAGAAGTGAACAGCAGCTACAACTTGGGGAGCTTTGCATCTATGGGAATGAATAGTATGGAAGAAATATCAGACACGTCCAGTATGGGAAATGAATCAGTAGTGTATCCTGATAATTGACCCCTAGTCAACTTTTCTAAAGAAAAACAAACAAAAATGAAGGTTTGCAATTCAAGTTTATGGTTTACAATTACCGTTACTGAAATCAGAATTGTTTTTAAAAGCTCCAAGTTTGATATTTTTAGAACACAGGAAAATAATCTTTCATGATAAGCAAGCTGAATAAAGATTACAACTGCTAAAAAAAAATTCAGTATTTCTCAAGGTACTTATGTTGTATGAGTGCTCTTAAGTATTGAGGTTAAAGCAATCTCAGTTCTGTTAAATGTAACTTTTATGCCAGACTATCAGGAATGTCAAAAGGCATTTTGAGAGATATGGTTTTTTAAAATATATTTATTTATTTTCTCAATTACATGTAAAAACAATTTTTCACATTTGATTTTTAAAAGTTTGAGTTCTGAATTCTCTCTATCCTTACCCCCCACCCATCCTTTGAAGACACTAACTTTCTATTGATTATGCATATACAGTCATGGAAAACATATTTCCGTATCAGTCGTATTGTAAAAGAAAACCTTGTGTCATGAAGAGTCAGATATGACTGAAATGACTCAACAACAACAAAAGACAACAGACAAAAAAAAAACCACAAGAGAAATAAAGAAAGTTTAAAAAGCATGCTCTGATCTGCATTCAGACTCCATCATTTCATCCTCTGGAAGTGGATAGCAATTTTCATCACAAGTCCTTCGGAATTGTCTTGGATCATTGTATTGCTGAGAATAACTAAATCAGTCACAGATCATCACACAACATTGCTGTTACCATGTACAGTGTTTCCCTAGTTCTGCTCACATCACTTTGCATCACTTCATATAAGTTTTCTCAGGTTTTTTTATAAAACCATCCTGCTTGTCATTTCTTACAACACAATAATATTCCATCAAAATCATACACCACAAATTGTTCAGCCATTCCACAATTAATGGGCATCCTCTGAATTCCTAGTTCTTTGCCACCATAAAAAATGCTGGTATAAACATTTTTGGACACATAGATCCTTTTCCTTTTTCTTTGATCTCTTTGGGATAGAGACCAAGTAGTGGTACTGCAGAGTCAAAGGATATGCAGTTTTATAGCCCTTTGGAGACAATTCTAATTTTTTTCTCCAGAATGTTTGGATCAGTTTACGACTCCACTAACAATGCATTAGAGTCCCAATTTTTTCCATATGCCCTCCAACATTTGATATGATTTAAAAAAAACAACAAATGAAGAACTGTGTGATTCAAAAGGGAAGCATATGACATATTCTAATTTATTTCCTTTGCCATCCTATAAGGCACATTTAAGGTTTGTTTCTTTTTAAGACAATGAGGACAATTTTCAGAAACAATATAGATATTCTAGGGCTTTGGTTTTGGTGTTTATATTAAATTGTGAGGCATTGATTAAATCTTTCATTGGATTGGAATTTCCTTTTAGCTATGTTGTATCAAGTGAAATTTGTTAAATAAAACTTTGAAAAATTAATTGAGGGAGTGGATCCAAAGTGATGGAGTAGATGCAGCAACCTAGCCAACTCTCTATTTTTAATTGATTTTTTTTTCAATAATAAGATGATGGGATCTGATTGGATGAAGCAGAATCCAATTGAGGGAGGAGATGACTGGGCTTGTCTATATTGCCCATGAGATCCATCCTGAGGAACTTGGCAGTTCTCTGATTTAAGGGAAATTCTTGTCACTGTAATAGTGTAACACTGAGCACTGGTTTAAGGGTGATTGTAAGGTTAAAAAAAATTGCCACTGCATCACGAATATGAGAGCAGAAGAAATGTTGATTTGCCCAGCAGGAAACTCATCTCAAGCCAGGTTTTAGGACTACTTTATGACAAAATAAATGGCAAGAATGACCACAAAACAATCAGAAGCAAATGTTATGTAATTGCAAGTAACAAGCATGGACCCAAAGAAGAGATATGAGAAGACACACCCAACTTTCTGCCTTTGCAGAGGTACACCGATCATGTGTGTGGTATATGCCTTATTTTTGCAGATTTTTCCAATGCATTCATCAGTTTTGCTGACTTTTTCCCCTCTTTTCATTTCCTCTCCCCCCACCTGCCCCATAATAAATAATATTTGTTATGTGAAATGTCTTTTTTTTAAAGAATACTTTTTTATTTTTTTTTTAGGCAATTGGGGTTAAGTGACTTGCCCAGGGTCACACAGCTAGTAAGTGTCAAGTGTTTGGTCTGAGGCCAGATTTGAACTCAGGTCTTCCTGACTTCAGGACCAGTGCTCTATCCACTGTGCCACCTAGCTGCCCCTTGAAATGTCTCTTTAGGAGAGGATGAAGGAAGAATGCTGGGAAAAATTCAAATTTCTTTTTTAAATAAAAGGTATGCAAGAGAGAGTCAATAGTTGGGAAAAGGAAGGACAAAGATTAATTGTAAAAAACAAGTCCTTGAAAAATACAATTGCCCAACTGGAAAAAAAAGTACACTAAAGAAAACAAGTCCCTAAAAAATACAATTGTTTAAATGGAGAAGGAGGTACAAAATCTAATAGAATAAAACAATTTGTTAAAAATTAGAATTGGGCAAATGGAAGCTAATGACTCTATGAGAGAGCAAGAATCAGTCAAACAAAAACAAAAGAATGAAAAAATAAATCAAAATGTAAAATATCTCATTGGCAAAACAACTGACCTGGAAAATTGATCCAGGAGAGACAATTTAAAAATTATTGGCCTACCTGAAAATCATGATGAAAGAAAGAGACTGGAGAGTATCTTTCAGGAAATCATCAAGGAAAACTGCCCTGAGGTACTAGAACCAGAATGGAAAATAGCCATAGAAAGAATCCACAGATCATCCCCTGAAAGAGATCCTAAATTGAAAATGGCAAGGAATATAGTAGCCAAATTCCAAAATTACCAAGTCAAAGAGAAAATACTGCAAGCAGCCAGAAAGAACCACAGTCAGGATTACACAGGATCTTGCAGCTTCTACATTAAAAGACCATAGGGCATAGAATATGATATTCCCTAAGGCAAAGGAGCTTGGATTACAACCAAGCATCAACTACCCAGTGAAAATGAGCATGATCTTTCAGGGGAGGAGATGAATATTCAGTGAAATAGGAGACTTCCAAACCTTTCTGATAAAAAGACCAGAGCTCAACAGAAAATTTGATCTTCAAATATAAGACTCAAGAGAGACATAAAAAGGTAAATGGAACAGAAAGAAACAACATGTTATTAATAAGGGCAAACTATTTACATCCCTACAAGGTAAGATGACACTTATAACCCTTAGAACTATATTGTTATTATACCATGTTAAAGGGGTATACATTAAGGGGGTGGGTATAAGTTAACTTTGATGTAATGATAAAAAAAATTCTAATCAAGTAGGTTAAAGGGATCCAAGTAAGTGGATTAATCTGATCTAACTAAGAAACTGTACTGGGAGAAAAAGAAAGGAGGCAGACAAGGGTAAATTACATTACAAGAAAAGACACAAAAACCTATTACAGCAGAGGGAAAGAAGGGAGGGAGATGAGCATTATTTGAACCTTAATCTCATCAGATTTGGCTCAAGAAGGGAATAACATAATAAGTTAGGTACTAGTATTGATAGACTTAACCCTTCTCAGCAATACAAGGATCTAAGACATCTCCAAAGGCCTCATAATGGAAAATGCTATCCACATGCAAAGAAAGAACTATGGAGTTACAATGCAGATCAAAGCATACTATTTCCTATTTTTTTTCTTCTGTTGTGTTTTGTTTCCTCTTTCGAGAGGTTCCTCCTATTGGTTTTAATTCTTACTTACAACATCACTAATGTGAAAATATGTTTAATAGAAATGTATATGTATAGCCCATATCAGATTGCGTGTGGTCTTGCAGAGGGAGGTGGGGAGGAAGAGGGAGAAAAAATTAAAAATAGAAACCTTATGGAAGTGATTGTTGATAAATTAAAATAAATTAATTTTAAAAAATTAAACTTCTTTGGACAGAGCACTCACAGGTAAGAAGTTGATTCCCTATATAGAAAAAGGGAGAGGAGGGAGAGGAGAAAAGAAGGAAGGAAGGAAGAAAAGAAGGAAGGAAGGAAGGAGGGAGGGAGGGAAGAAGCAACATTGCCCAACTGGAACTGGCCAGTTAGGTCCCCAGTGGGGCAGCTACTACCACTCACAGATTGTTGTTTATTCTTTCTGGAAAAGGAACAATGACATCAAGAAGGTGATTTCTTGACTTGCAAGTAAATTGTATTTAAATGATTCTAGAATGATATTGGGAAAAGAGTGAAAGTAGAGGAAAGATATAGCTAAGATTTGGACCCTATAGAGTCATTTTTAGTCCTTTTTCATTCCTCACATGAATTCCCCTCACCCCTACTCATAATGAAGTAATCAGAACAAGTTGAGAACTCTCAGCCCACCTCCTCATTTATTTTCTACCAAATCAGGGTGGCTTTTCTCTTGTCAGGGGTTAGTTCTTGTTTAATCTTTTTTTTTTTTTTCAGTCTGACTCATCCTGACCTCATTTAGAGTTTTCTTAGGGCCACAAAGCTAGTAAGCCACAAATCTGGTAAGCTCTCTTCACTGCCAAGAAGATTGGAGCCTCCCTTTGTCTAAGTAACTTACACTTAGTAGGGGCTTAGGAAAGTGGTGTCATTAATTCATCAATGTAAACTCCCACTTCATTGTTTCTACGGGGTGATATACTCTAAAAGATTTCAGAATGAAGTATTAATTAAATGAGGGTGCTAAGTAGAGAGCTGAGAGGAGAACTAAGTACTGAGGGATGGTGATTGGTGAGATGGAACAAAGGGATTTTTCATCTATACTACTAGGGTTGAGGGTGGAATTCACACCTTCTTTATGTAAATGAAAAGGGAAGGAGAACTCTGGGAATCAAGGGGATATAAAAGGCCAGTACTGGCTCAGTTTGAGAAATCTCTGCTTAGAGCCTAGACTACAGCTGGAGCTGTGTTCCTGACCTACAAGCCTCCCACCAGGACACTCAAGGTAGGTTTTGACCCCAGGAAATGTCCCTTTTCTTCCAGGTCTGTGAAAATTGAGAGCTGGCCTGTTGAGGGGACTTGGAGTCAATTCAGATATGGGGTTTGCATTTTAATACCTGCAAGAGTCTAACTCAGGCAGGCTGTCAAAATCAAATGTGATAATACATGGAGACTGGCAATAGGTCTTAAGGTTGGCCTGATGCAAAAGTTAGATCAGACCAACTCAGAAGTGTCCTGATTCTGATTCGGTGATATATTGGTCTCAAATGTCTTGGCTAGGGAGATTGGGTGTAGTTGAATTCTTGGGGAGGTCCTGAGCCAGCATTTGGATGCTGCACTGAAGTGGTCTAACACCAATTGCTTTCCTTACAGGTTCTACCTGTAGATTCAACAGACAGTCAGGCAGGAAGCATCTATTAAGCACTTACTAGATGCAAGGCAGTGACTTAAGTGCTGGGGATTCCTGGCCATCTCATTATTGAGGGCAGGGGAAGAAGGACTCTCCAAGCATTATATCTAAGGCTTCATTAACTACCAGTTCCAAAATGGACATACACAGCACTTAACCAAGAAAACCTATTTATCTAAATTAGTATCCAAACAGAAATCAGAAAAGGTATGCATAAGAGAATATAGGTACCAAATATACAGAGTAGAGAATCTCTTCCCATTGGCAGTGAGGTAACTCAACTCAACCAAGAGATAGAGTCTTAGATTTCACACAAGGGAAAGTTCCCCACAGTCTCTAGTATGGCAAACTGGGAACAGGGACATGACTGAGACTAGAGTTATTGCTCAGGAGTGGTTTGTCATTTCTTTCACCTCATTTTTCAAATGAGAAAACTGAGACAAATAGGGTTGAGTGACTTTCCCAGGGTCACACAGCTAGTAAGTGTCTGAGGTTGATTTGATTTCAGATCTTCCTAATGCCAGGTGCCATGATCTATCCATTGCACCACCTCACTGCCCAATGAATTTCGTCACAGAGCCTTTTCCATCAGCAACTTGAGGTGCAGTTGGCCTAATGTTTCAAACCTTAAAGTAATCAAAAATCAGTGATAATTATATTTTCTGTTCACAATGATATATTCTCCATAATGTTTAAATTTTGAGAGCAATATACTTTACCCTCTACTCAGCTGCTCCATAATCCATTTCTTCCCTTTTACAATCCATCTCCCAAAGAAAGGAACATAGAGTGGTTGACATCTTTCTCACCTGTAAGAAAAAAGTGAAGCCCCCTCTCAGTGACTTGAACATCAAAAGGTGGAAGTCGAGTGAAGAGTCTGGCAACCAAATGAAGAGGAAGTCATTAGCTGAGACCCCTGATAGGACAGGAAAGTTAAGTCTACCAGCCAAAATCACTCTGGGGTGAACAGCAACTAAATGGGCCCAGATTGCCAGGTTGGCCAATCAAAGTTATTTTGACATTAATCCTTCTCTCTACAGGTGCAAGTGGTGAAATAGAAATCATTGCCCCAAGATCAGACACATCACTGTGGAGATTTGTACCAGAAGAGCCCAAACCCAGGTCATTTCAATGGATCCTGTTCAGCCAGAAACAAAAGACTTATGGGCTCTGGCATTGGTATACGAAGAAAACCACCAATCACTAAACTCCTCTGTGGTGGTGAATTCAACCACACCAAGTGCAGAAACCCAATCCAGATGTTGTCACTGTATCTGCAAACTTCTTTGCTATGCTATCCTTACTGTCATAATACCCATCATTATTGTGATTCTATGGCACTTAATCCCACCACCCTCTAGAGGCTGAAAATCAACACCATGAAATCAATGCATGTATCCCCAGATATGTATAAATTAAGATTGATAAGGCCTGGCTTATGGACCCTGCTCCTGTTCTTTACTACTAATGGCACCCTCAGTTAGAGGAACTCCAACCACTCAATATACTGCCATGTTTTCTGCGTGCTTGCTGCAAGGTACATGAGGTTCTACCTTCCAATACCAATCCTCCTTCATGATCAAGTCAGAGACCAGCCAAGGCCCTGAAGATCTCTGCTAGTGGCCTGTGAAGAATACCCATCTTCAGATCTGCCTTTCCATCAAGTCTGGGGAAGCCTGAAGCTGCTCTTCTTATCGGTTGCTATTTTCACTCACTCCTCTTCTAAAGGAGGAATCTTTCAGGGCACCCCTGTAAATTTGATATAAACAAACAGGGAAGCAGAGAAGAAAGTTGAAGACACTGCCACCCTACTTCTTTATAGAGTTGAGAGGACAATTGGTGACGTACACTGAATATTTCTGCAGATATTTTCATTGTGTTGATCAATTCCCACTTTCCATTTTTTCTCTGTAATAAGTTATGCGAAATGACTCTATTGTAGAGGATGGGGGAAGAATACGGGGAGAAATTCTAGTCATGGAAAAATCAAAAGATATCAATAAAAGTTATTTAAAAAGACTACTATCCCTGTAAATAATTTTGGCTGTCATTTTCTCTGTGTCAGATAATAGTTTAAAATATGAATGGTCATTCAAATCTGTGCCAGTTCTTTTTACTTGAATTTCTAGGATAAGATTGGCAATGGAGTGAAGATACCTCGAAAGGGAGAACATATAAAGTCGTGAGGTTTTATAAGCCCAATTTGGATGTGCCAGTTCAAGTGATTGGCAATTGCAGTGCCATATTTAATGTGGAGTACACAGCCTCAGAAGAAGGACTACTACCCTTCAGGGCCTCAGCCATTTACTAGCTATATGACCCTGGTCATGTCCCTCAACCTCTATCTGCCTCAGTTTCCTTAACAGTACAATGGGGATAATAGCAGCACCTACCTCCTAGTATTGTTGGTTAAGGAATTAGTCCCTTGCCACCAGTGGTGGATGAGAAATGTGGTTTGGTAAATGACAATTGGGAGTCTGGAGCCATTGGGATAGTGAGTGAAAACCAGGATTTGCTATTTTTCAATCTTGTCTGACTTTTCAAAATGACACCATTTGAGGGGTTTCCTGCCAAAGATCCTGGAGTGGTTTGCCCATTTCCTTCTCCAGCTCATTTTCTACATGAGGAGCTGATGCAAAAAGGGTGAAGTGACTTGCCCAGGGTCACACAGTAAGCATCTGAGGCCAGATTTGAACTGGGGAAGATGAGTCTTCCTGACTTCAGGCCTACTGCTCTACCCACTGCTCCACCTAGCTGCCCCTAACAGATTTAAAACAATTTAAAAGTAAAGATAATTATATTTTGTTCCTTTTTGCCATGACATTTTCCACATCATTTTGCTCAAATTTTGAGACTACTTGTCTCTGCCCTCTTCTTTTATATTCCATCTCCTAGAAAAAGGAATGTAGTTGTCTTCACTTTCTCAACCTACAAGCTATGTTTGTGGTAACCTACATAATGAAATGATCCTCCTCTCAGTGGGTAGGTATCAAGGGGTGGAGAGGGGAGTACTCTGATTATCAGATAAAGGGAAGGTAGTAACTAATTCTCTCTGATAGTGCAGCCAAAGAAAGCCTTTAGCCACTGCCCAGGCCCATATCTCTATTTCTACCCAGTAACTTTGATGCAATCCCTTCCCTCTGTAGGTAGCATCTTAATAGCTCCCTTGCACCCTGGACATTGCCTCCATTTCCTCTTTGTCTTCTTAACCATCTCCTCTCCTCTCCTCTCTTCTCTCCTCTCCTGTCCTCTCCTCTTTTCCCCTCCCATCAACTCTCCTCCTACTGCTGCCTAGCTGACACAATGGAGCTTCCTGCACCATCGTGGCTAACTTCAGCCCCAGCATCATGATTGAAGATGATGAACCAGGAGGCAGTGTACACACATTCCTGACTAAGAAGCCCCCTAGCAGGACATCCAGGGTAGGTTTTCTCTTGGGGAAATGCCTTTTTTTTCTTGTAGATATGCGAAAACAGAGCTGGCCTGTTAAGGGGAATTGGAATCCATAGGGATCTAGGGTTTGCATCACTGCATATGACAATGTCATAGTTCCAAGACCATGGTCGAGTATCTTATGCTGCCTAATCCTGTTTTTTTATCTGTAAAATAGGGGTGTTAATTTTTGCAATAGCTTTACTCATACAAGATCTTAATATCACATATCCAGAGACCTGCTGTGAGCATGTTATGACATTAGTTTGATGATAGTTATGTCAGGCCCACTCAGAAGTAAACCAGTGTCTTGTTTCTGATCCGTGGTTACATTGGTCTGGACTATCTTGGCTAGGGAGAATGGGTGAAGCTCAGTTCTTGGAGAGGCCCTGAACTAGAAAACAAAAGACACTAGAGATTATCATCACTGATTGCTTTCCTTACTAGGACCTAGCTATTCACTCAGTAAACAGGCTGTCTTATAGGCAGTAAACAGCCTATAAGATTTATTTTGCATTTACTTTGTGCCAGGCACAGTGCTAAGTGTAGAGTACTTTGAGAAGAACCAGCAAACTAGACTGAGAATTCAAACGCCTCAAAGGAGAACTAGGAGAGAGTAAATGTGGTCACTAAGAGTGGGGCAAGACTGAAAAGACTGGAAAACAACAACTCACTCTGCCTAAACCTCAGTTTGCTCATCTGTAAAAGAGGGATCTTAATGTCCTAACTCAGGCACACTGTCAGTATCAAATGGGATGATGCAAGAAGACTGGCCCCAGGTGGTGAGGTTAACTAGATGCTATGTAGATCAGGCCCACTCAGAAGGGAAGTGCCTTGATTCTGATGCAGTGATATTTGGTTGTAGATGAATTCTTAGGGAGGTACTGAACCATCACCCAAATGCACTTGAGTAATCTAGGTCAAATTGCTATCCTTGGCAGGCCCTATCTATGCACTCACCAGGCAGCCAGTCAGTCAACAAGCATTTATTAAACAATTACTATATAGAAGGCAGTGACCTAAATGCTAGGAATACAAAGAAAGGCAAAAAAAAAAAAAAACATGGTCCCCACCATCAAAAAGCCCACATTCTAACAAGGAGACTATGTGAATAGCTATGTTAATATAGAATATATAGAGAGAGTGTGAATGAGAGGGAAGAAGGTGAAGAGTGGGAAGTCAGGGGATTTGATATCTAATCTTGGTAGTAATAAGGAACCCATGTAATTTTTTGAGTAGAAGATTCAGAATTGTACTTTAGGAAGATGGCTTTGAAAGTTGAATAAAAAAAAAATGGATTGGAGTGGAGAAGTCTCAAGACAGAAAGAAAGATGAAAGAGAAGGTTCCTGTAACTGTCCAGGTATGAGGTTGCAAATGCTTACCCAAATGTGATTGTGCTTGTGCAGAGAAGGCAGCATGCATGAGAGAGGGTTGTTTGGAAGGTAGAAATGACAAGACTTGGTATCTGTGGATATCTGGGGTGAGTACAAGTGGGGAGATGAGGAAGATGCTAAGGTTATGAATCTGGTTAATTATAAGGATGGTGTTGTCCTGACAATAATAGGGAATTTTAAAGAGCAAAGGGTTGGAAGGAATGATAATGGCTTTGGTTTAGATATGTTGGGTTTAGGATGCCTATGGAACATCCAGTTTGAATTGTCCAAAAGGTACTTTGATGCCAAAGTGAAACTTAGCAGAGAGGTTAAGCTATATGTGTGATCTGAGAATCACTTCCGTAGAGATAACTGAACTCATGAACAGCTGATTAGATTGAATGGTGTGATAATATTTCTTTTTTTTTTTTTTGAAATATGGATCCCTTTGGCTATCTGGTGAAAGCTATGGACCCATTTTCAAATTATATTCTTAAATGTCTAAAATAATTCTCCTTCCTTCAATTGCATGGATCCAAGAGCATATTAATTTGATATTAATTTGATCCAGGAAACTAGGAGGGGAAAAGAGGAAGTTTGCTATAATACTGACTCCTGGATCACAAGATCAGATTCTGAGTCCTAGAGCTCAGAATCCAACAAGCTCAGAGTCCTAGAGCTCAAACATTTTAGAGGCCAATTGATTCCAACTACCCTTATTTTACTGATGAGGACACTGAGAGGCCAAAAGTTTGGATGACTTGCTGAAGACTGCAGGTAAATGGCAGAGTTAGATTCAAACATAGTCCCTCTCTATCTGAGCTGTCTCTATACTGCAATGCCTCCATGTATTGGCCTCAGTGAATTCATAGGTAGGCAAGCATTCCCACAGAGCAGGCAGTATTCACAGTTCTCAACTTGACTTTTTTTTCAGGGGGAGGAGGGAATGAGGGTTAAATTTCTACAGCATCTTTCTTATTGACAGCTCTAAGAGCAGCTTTAAGGAAAATATGAAGACAATTTTTTTAAAGTAATATCAATGTGATGATAATTCCTTTCTACTATGATGTTTTCCACAAAATTTTATTCAAATTTTGAAAACACTTGACACTACACTCTCCTGAAATGATTATCAATTTCTTCCCTTTCATAGTCCAAATCCTAGAAAAAAAGAACCTAAAGTGGTTGCCTTCACTTTCTCAACAAGAAGCTAAGTTTGAGCTACCCTGCAGAAGAGCTATATAATGAAGTTACCCCTTCTTAGTGATCAGGGATCAAGGGATAGAAGAGGGGGAACAGTCTGGCCACCAGTTAATGGAGAAGTCATTAGCTGGGACCCCTTTATATTTCAGGCAAGGAAAGGTCAATAGCCCCTGCCCAGGTTCATATTGCCATTTCAGCCACTCAAAGTGACTTAGTCAATAACATTTCTCTCTCCAGGTGCATTCATGCAATAGAAATCATTGGGCCAGGACTAGCAAATTACTTTGGAGACTGGTTCAAGAAGGACACAAACCTAGTTCATCTCAGTGGATACTCAAGGCCTGAAATGGATAATTTACAAGTACCAGCTTTGCACCCTGTAAGTGACCAAGCACTTTATGCCCCTGTGGTCACACAACCTTCAGAACCTCTTTCTCAACATTGGGCTTTCTTCTTTCAACTTCTTGTGTTTTTCCTATTAGTGGTCATCATCTGCATTCCTTGACACTTAATCTAAGGGTCAACCACCAGCATCAGGAAACTTGATCATACAAGTATATCCCTGGTGCCTTTCCAAACTCTGGCTTACTAAGGACTGATCTCTAGCCCTTGAACCTACTCTTACTACCAATAACACTAGCAGTTAGAACAACTCCAAGGTACCTAACCTAATGCCATGTTTCCTGCCTTCTTCATGGTACATGGGGTGCCCATCTTCCAGTACCAACCACAGCATGACCAGCACAGAGGCTGATCAGACCCCTAAAAAACTTAGCCAGTAACTTGTAAACATCCCAGTAGAGAAGCCAGCAGTAGCTACTCTTTTCTCTTTTTAATTTTTTTTTTTTTTGGTTAGGCAATGGGGTTAAGTGACTTGCCCAGGATCACACAGCTAGTAAGTGTTATGTGTCTGAAGCCAGATTTGAACTCAGGTCCTCCTGACTCCAGGGTCGGTGCTCTATCCACTGCCCCACTTAGGTGCCCCAGCAGTAGCTATTCTTGACTGAAGTCTCAGTGCTCTCATCCCTTCAGTCCTCTTCCTAAAGAAGGAACTTTTCAAGACACCACAGCTTCAACCTGGAAGCTAGGTTTGAACTGACCAACAGAAAAACTGTAGAACAAAGTGTTTCCCACTCCCCCCATCAGTGATTGGCATCAAGGGCTGAAGGAGGGGGAAGCAATCTAGCCACCAGATAAAGGGGAAGTCCCTGATGTGCAGGGAAAGAGAGGCCAACAGCAACTAACTGGGCCAATTGCCATTTCAGCCAGTCAAAGCTTATCTGCCTTGTTGTCATCAATTCACCACTTCCAGAACCTCTCCCCAGAAGTTGCCTCCACCTCTGCCAGGTTCTTCACTTGGCTCTCCTGTTGCTGGTCACTGCCTGGATCTTAGGGTAACTCAATACCCTCTACTGCTTCACCACCAACACCATGAATCTCACTCAGGAAAGTATATCCTTGATGCCTGTAGAAATGATAGACTTGTACCAGCACTTAGAGCAGCACCAACTGCCCAACCCACTGCCATGTTTCCTGTCTGCTTTAAAGGTGCATAGGGTGCTGCCTTCCTAAGACTGAACAAACTTCCTCTATGACCAGCTCAGCAGCCAACTAGTCCCTGACATATTCATATATTCAGCAGAAGATTGTAAAAAAAGCTGGCTCCAGATCTGCCTTTCCATCAAGGCTGGAGCAACCTGAAGTAGCATCTCTTGCCTGGTCCCTCTCATCACTCAGTTCTCTTTGCAGAAGAGGAATTCTTCAGGGCACCACTGCCACTTTCATATAAACAAGGCTTTTTGGATCCATTTTGAATGGATCTGAAGAAGAGATTGGAGAAGACACCTGAAGCTAACTTGGTTGCAGAGGTGGGAGGCCAGTGCACATGGGACATTACACATATTTACAGATTTTTTTTTGACATATTGATCAGTTTTGCTGAGTTTTTTTTTCTTTTCCATTTTTTGCTCCTCCATAATAAATATCATTTATTATGTGGAATGGCTTTCTGAGGGTGTGGAGGAGGAATACTGGGAGAAATTCTGGTGATGGGGGGATTAAAAAAAGAAATAAAATATGCTTTAAAGAAGGCTACCATCCTTGTAAATACTATGATGGAAATTTTGTTTCTATATATCTGACAATGCTTTAAAATGCTTTAAATGTATTTGTTTCTGACAATGCTTTAAAATATTGGTCATTTGAATCTTTGACAATTCTGCTTACTTGAATGCTAGAATATAATTGGGAATAAACAGAAAATAAGTTTAGATTCATTTGAATCTTTGCCAATTCTGCTTACTTGAATGCTAGAATATAATTGGGAATAAACAGAAGATAAGTTTAGAAAGGGAGAAAGTTTACAGTTGTGAGGTCAAACCAATTTGGATGTGCAAGTTCAACTGAGAGTGGTTGCAGCCACATATTAAATTTGCAGTGCAGTGCCTCAGAGGGAAAACTATTCCTCCTCTTTCCAGCTACACAGACTGATGCTCTGGGAGTAAGTCTCCAGAGGCTGAACCCCTAGTGACTATGATAACCTACTTCAACTCATTCCTCAATGTTTACAATACTTTCACTCTGTTATACCTTTTCCTATTCCCATGATTCTCAACCCACAGCTGTCATTGATCAAATCACATTCTTTATCCCCCATTGACCAGGGATTGCTCCCTTATTAATATCAACCCCCTCAACCTAAGTTCTCCCAATGTCCCATTGTGCCCACTATTCCACTGTACTCTCTGGAATATCTGCTCTATAGATGGCAACCTAGCTTTTACCCTAAGCTCTCTTCCTTCTCACTCTTTTCTTGCACCAGAGACATGTCTTTGAGTTTCACTCAATCCATCTCTATCAGCCAATCAAGATTCTGGTAGCTAATATCTACTGATCTCCAGAGCAGTTTCATTTTTTCCTTCACAATTCAGTGCCTGGGTCATAGTTTTTCTCTTCTCTTTCACTGTTGCTATCTCCTGTCATTGCCTGTACCTGGACACCCCAGGGTATTTACCACTTCTTAATCCCATCCAGATCTTCACACTGTATTTTCTTAGTATGTAAGTACCAATTCCATCCTCATCAAATTTGAAGACTGTCTAGGAACTCTGCCTACTCCTACTGACTATACAATAGCAGATGTACTAGGAATCTTGCCCACCATATCGCTGTTAATAAACCTTGCTACTTTGACTGAAAGAAGGCTGGAGTGTTCAAATTCTTTCCAGGCAGACTCACCCTGTACCCTTACATTTCAGGGTTCTCAACACTCCAAACCTCAACACTGATGGCATGGTATGGCCTTGCCTTACCTGGCCTATTACCTATTCCCAATTCCCCTCAGTTGGGTCAGCAACCACAGCAGGGATAGAACAGACCTATTTTTTATTGAGCATTGAAAGGGGGAGGGAGGTGAGGGCAGTTGGAAAGCTTTAAGATTAAATGTAGCTGGGGAAAGTGGGTTAGTCTTCAGCTATGGCTGATCTCAGGATCTTATTGAAGCACCCAAGGGAAATACATGCTGAATGCTGTCAGGTCATGATTTCAAACTGCATGTTGCTTTGATAGACAACTGTTCAAAAGAGCCAGACAATTCTGACAGGTGCACATTTCCAAAAGGAGATGGTCTAGTGTCATCTCAAACAGGAGTTTACAATCACATTTCTGAAGGGGATAAAGCACATGCTACTGCCATTTCCTAGTCTATGGTTGGCATGTATAGAGGCTCCCCTATGGTTGGATTTGCAATTGTATTTGCAAGCATTTTGACCACCCCTTACTAGAGTGATGTTATGTAAAACCAGGAAAGATGAATGGGAAATCAGAGGTTCACTCATACTGTATAGAGTACAATGCCTATTATTTATTACAGTTTTCAGAGAGGACACTGGCCCATGGCTGGGCCCTTCTGTGACCCTATCCCTAATAATAGGGCCCACCACTTATCTATTCCTTGCCTTATTTACCTTCCCCTCCCCCCACTTGCCTCAAAATCTTTCCCCCATGTATAGGCTCTCCCACTCCCCCAGGTGCCAACTGAGCCCATGTGATCCAACTCCCCCCACCTCCAAATATAAAATAAGTAGAGGTTTCAAGCACTAAACCACCCAATGAAAGGTATTCATCAGGGTAGCTAGGTGGTGCAGTACATAGAGCACTGGGCCTGGAGTCAGGAGAAGTCATATTGCTGAGTTCAAATCTGGCTTCAGAAACTAGTTATGTGACCTCGGACAAGTCACTCCACCCTGTTTGCCTCAGCTCTTCATCTGTAAAATGAACTGGAGAAGAAGATGGAAAACCACTCTAGGATCTTTGCCAAGACAACCCCAAATGGGATCTTGAAGAGTCTGACTGAAAAGAAGACTAAACAAGAACAACCCCTGAGAACAGAAAAGCAATCCTGATTGATGGACAATCAATGAGCGGGTGGGCTGAGGGCTCTCAACTCCTTCAGATTACTTCACCAGGGATTTGGGTGAAGTGGTGTGAAGAAAGGAAGTCAAGCGAGGAGTGAAAATTCACTGAATAATGACTCAACAACAAGTTTCTTATCTCTCAGAGCTTCCCTCTTGAATTTACAAAAACAATAGTCAATGGAATGCCCTCTCATCACCAAAGCAAGGCCTCTATCCTTTGCCTCCCCATCATCCACTCCCTTGGAAACTCTTCTCTTTCAGAAACCATAGATGTCACCTTTGCCTCATTGCTAGCCCTTGACTTGACCCCACCACCTCATACACTCCTCTCTATTCCCCTACTAGCTTCCTCTCCCTTGATGTTCTGTCTCCCCCCACCCCAGTAGTAATGGAGTTCCACTAAACAGCCCTGATTCACCTGGAGGCAGGGTGTGGCTAGACTCTGGCCATAATTCAGACTCTTCACTCTCACAGACTTACTAGCCTCTCTGCTGTCACCCTGTTGCTATGGCAGACTTGCCTGTTGTATTCACATTCAGTCTTTCATATCTTTTGTTTGAGGTAGTACAGAAGCAACTACCCTCTTCAGTTCTGGTTGCAACAGGATTCAGGCAATGACCAGTAAGAGCAAGAACAGGGAGAAGTTGGCAGAGGAAGCCCCAGTGTCTCAGGAGGGTTTCAAGGAGTCATGGGGATGACTTTGACCACCACAGAACAATTGGGTGCTTGGTCAATGTCATAGGCCATAGTACTGGCCTTTTATATTCCTTTTCCTCTCAAGGTTCCCCTATCCTTTGCCATTGACATAAAGCAGGTGTGAATTCCAACCTTTTCATGAGTGGTACAGTAGAAAAATCTTTTTGTTCCACCTCACTAATCACCACCCCTCAGTTCTTATTACCCTCTCAGCTCTCTGCTTGGCATTTCATTTAATTACTATTTAACTCTGAAACCCTTTTGAGTGTATCACTCCTCAGAAATAGTGAAGAGGGAGTTTACCCACTGAATTAATGAACCAATGACACCAATCTCCTAAGCACCTACTAAGAGTAAGGTACTTAGAAAAAGGAAGGTTCCAATCATCTTTGCAGTGAACAGAGCCTTTTGCAAAATGATTACAGGTTACTGGAGGGCTAAGAAAAGGATCCCAGTGTCTGAGAAAGTCCAGCAAGGTCCCAGTTCCACTTTTTCTGATCTTCAGACTAGACAACTGTTATCTACTTGGAGGGAGTCACAGCCTCCTCAGGAGCCTCAGGTCCTGGGACAGGGACGTCACATGGACCATGCAGTGCAGCCACAGCTGTAGGGAACATCAGATGGATTAAAAAGAAGATATCAATAAAAATTTACTATTTTTGTAAATAGTGTGATCATTTATCATGGTGGGAGGTCAATAGTTGTTGCACAATGAACATATTTTCAGACTTTTTCAAAGTATCAATCAATTGGAATTACTTTTTAATTTTTTTCTCAAAAAATACATTTGTCTTATTGGATGGCTCTTTGGAAGGGAGAAGGGGAAGGGTACTTCATTATATTTAATTTGACTTCTTGATTCCCTCACCTGCTTGCACTTCTATGCTGACCTTTGACTACTGTGGGTTGAGCTAAGGGACATTTGTTGTCAATCCCCAATGACAGGAGTGAGCCCCTGGGAACCAGTGTGGCAGGCAATCCTAAAGCCTGCTAGAGTTACCCTTTAAAATGCTGCAGGAGGTTGATAGTAAGACTGCCTTGGAAACTGACCCCTAGTGTTTTTCTGGAATTGAAATTCATCCCAGTTTTCCCGTTTTTACTTTCTTGCTTTTTCCAAGCCCTAAGGGAGAACTCAATGGAAGGGAAGTTAGCTACATGGGAAAATCAGCCTCACTTCTACTTACCTCTCTGCACTCTTGCAGAAACAGACTATCAGCTTTTCTACTAACCCCACTTCAATGAAACAACCAACCACAAAACAATCAAAAATGAATGTTAGAAAATTACAGAAAAAAACAAACAAACATGCACCCAAAGAAGAGATCCCTTACTCCATGTCTTTAAAGAGTTGAGTTCATGATTTCTGCAGACTTTTATCAGACATTAATCAGTTTTGCTCATGTTTTCTATTCTTTCATTCTTAAAAAAATCATTCATTATATGGGATGGGTCTCTGGGAGGAGATATGGGAAAGGTTACTTGGAGAAATTGCTGTGATGGAAACAACAACATGAATAAAAATTTATCTTTAGATAAATTTAGAAAGGCTACTATTTTTATAAATAGTATTATATTAAGTGTTTCCTCTGCAGGTTTTTTGAAAACATCTTAAAATAGGGATCAACATTCAAATCTGTGCCAATTCTATTTACTTGAATGTTAGGGTAACATTAGGAATGAAGGGAAGATAAATCAGGCAGGGAAAAAAATTTATTATTGTGCAATTTTATAAACCCAATTTGGATAAACAGTCCAACTGGTCAGGGTTCAAGCCTGTCAAACTCACAGGTTTCATCTAATATAAAACAAACAGAGTTAGGTTGTATATTGCTATTTATTTTCTTTAAGCAAGAGACCCATATGTATGGGAGGCAGAAAAAACTAAACTCAGAGAAAGGATATTTAAAAGAGAATTTTATACCCTCAAAACAAGCCCATCTTTCCTGCAGACTCTGTATGCCAGGTTCAGGCAAAATTATAATCTCCATATGTATTAATCATAAACATGGAAATGACATAGCAGGAATGCCATAATAGGATAGGATCATAAAGCAACAAGATAAGAGTGGTTCTATCGTGTCCATTGCAATTATATTTCCAAGAGGATGCCCAAGGTGTCTGATTTTCTTCTCCCATAAACAAAGATGTCATAAGGCATAGCATAACATAACAGTGCCCATAAGAGAACTGCCATTATTCAAAACAGTGTCATTAACAAAGAAGAGTCATAAAATAATAAGATAAGGGAAATGTCCAATGGTATCTGGTCCTTGTCAAAAAAATGTTCCCAGTCAGCTAAATCCAGCAGGAGGGCTTCCGGTTCACTCAGAAAGCACACAAGGCAGGTCTGTTATGCCAACCAGGGTGCCTTTTCTGATTGCTTAGTCCAGGTTTTGGTCCTCTTTGAGTGTTGGGGGTGGGGGCTCAAATGATCCTCAAGCCACGTATTTAATTTGGAACATAGTGCTTCTGAGGGAGAAAGAAAAAACTGTTCTGGGTGATATTTCCCTTGGATGCCTGTGGATAAGAAACCCTGGCTGACTTCATTTTCAACTTGCTGGCTATACCCTTTTTGAGGTGGAGAGCAGGTGAAAGAAAGTTCTTACCTTGAGGGAAGATTGAGCTGGCAGAAAGCCAAGCATTGACTAAGGAAGGGGGGAAGGAGTACATCCTTCCCCAACAATCCCTCCCCAATCAGCCCAACACAGTGACAGTTCAGCTTGCCTTATGTTCAGCACCACCCGTTCTGACATGTGCATTTCTTATTTTTTTTCTTTTTATCTTTTTATATTTCTAACTTTATATAAGTTATTGATGCTAATTCTGATTAGCATTCTGATTTGACCTCCAGAGCACTTTCATTCTTTCCTCAACAACTCAGTGCCTGGCCTCCTACACTATATTAAAAACAAACAAACAGAAAAACCCAAAAAACTAGACACTGATTTTCATCCATATGGAGAGCTCCCAGCAAGGAATTTCCTCCTTCCAATTCAGAGATCCAAGCCTGCTCTTCCTCTTAAGAAAGTTTCCTGGGGCTCTGGGAGGTTATGAGTAATTTACTGAGGAGGACCCAGGTCTTCCATAATGACCTGTACTGCCTCTCACCAAATACAGCAATTAGTTTAAAAGGAAAATGCTAATGTAACATAGATTAGATGGAAATAATGGGGATGATTTCAGTTA
>NW_020954558.1:1022605-1038400 GCF_900497805.2 Vombatus ursinus
CTCACTCAGGAAAGTATATCCTTGATGCCTGTAGAAATGATAGACTTGCACCAGCACTTAGAGAAGCACCAACTGCCCAACTCACTGCCATGTTTCCTGTCTGCTTTAAAGGTGCATAGGGGCTGCATTCTTAAGACTGAACAACTTCCTCCATGACCAGCTCAGCAGCCAGCCAGGCCCCTGACATATTCATATATCCACAAAAAGATTGTTAAAAAAAACCTGGCTCCAGATCTGTCTTTCCATCAAGTCTAAAACAACTTGAAGCAGCATCTCTTGCCAGGTCCCTCTCATCACTCAGTTCTCTTCGTGGAGAAAGAATTCTTCAGGGCACCACTGCCAATTTCATATTAACAAGGCTTTTTGGATCCATTTTGAATGGATCTGAAGAAGAGATTTGAGAAGACACCTGAACCTAACTTGGTTGCAGAGGTGGGAGGCCAGTGGAAGTGGGACATCACACACATTTACAGATTTTTTTGGTGTATTGATCATTTTTGCTAATTTTTTTCCCTTTCCAATTTTTGTCTCTCCATTATTTTGTGGAATGGCTCTCCGAAGGTGTGTCCTAGTATTCCTAGAGGAATACTAGGAGAAATTCTGGTGATGGGTGGGATAAAAAAAGAAATAAAATATGCTTTAAAGGCTACCATCCTTGTAAATAGTATGATTGAAATTTTGTTTCTATGTATCTGACAATGCTTTAAAATGCTTTAAATGTATTTTATGTTTCCGACAATGCTTTAAAATAGATGGTCATTTGAATCTTTGCCAATTCTTCTTACTTGAATGCTAGGATACAACTTGGAATAAATAGAAGGTAAGTTTAGAAAGGGAGAAAGTTTGCAGTTGTGAGGTCAAACCAATCTGGATGTGCAGGTTCAACTGACAGTGGTTGCAGCCACATATTTAATTTGCAGTGTGGTGCCTCAGAAGGAAAACTATTCCTCTTCTTTCCAGTTACACAGACTGATGCTCTGGGAGTAAGCCTCCAGAGACTGAATCCCTAGGGACTGATAACCTACTTCAACTCATTCCTCAATGTTTACCATACTTTCACCCTGTTATAGCTTTCCCATTTCCATGATTCTCAACCCACAGTTGTCATTGATCAAACCACATTCTTTATCCCCCACTGACCAGGGATTGCTCCCTTATTAATATCAACCCCCTCAACCTAAGTTCTCTCAATGTCCCATTCTGCCCACTATTCCACTGTACTCTCTAGAATATCTGCTCCATAGACAACAATCTAGCTTTTATCTTAATCCCTCTCTCTTCTCACTCTATTTTCTTGCACTCACAGAGAGGTATCTTTGAGTTTCACTCAATCCATCTCCATCAATCAATCAAGGTTCTTATAGCTAATATCTGCTGTCCTCCAGAGCAGTTTCATTCTTTCCTCAACAATTCAGTACCTGGGTCATAGTTTTTCTCTTCTCTGCACTGTTCTTCTCATACTAGGGGCCTTCCACATAAATATTATATTGAGACTTTCTCAAACATCCTAACCTCTCAATGTATAACTTACTCATTCCCCGTGACCCAATTCTCCGTAACAACTCAGCTATCCTAAGAGATCGTCATACCCTTAATTTTTTCCATCTACAAGTGTTCTGCTCCATGTTCTGAAATTCTTTCATCTGAATATCTGTTGTCATTCCACTTTTCTTACTGCTTTGCAATATCATCACCATGATCTCCAAACCCTCAAACCTTCATTTCTTTCCCAGGGCATTACCCCATGCACTGGCTCCACTCTCTTCCCTTCCCCAACTTGAACCCTTAGTGAACCAGTTCAGTTCTTGACAACCCTCTTCTATTGGTTTCCTTGCCCTCTTATCCTGCCCTGGGGATTGCCTGCCAAACCTCAGCCATGAATGAGTCCCACCATCTCCACCATCTCCTGTCATTACTCTTCCTCACCATGCTGCTGAATGAAGGTGGAGAAAATCATGAAACTGCATTACCAGGCATACCTCAGAACTGTTATATAATCTCACTAGCATCCTCTAAAGACAATCCTTTTATATTTCTCCATTTGATTCCAATTTACCACAGTGGCTCTTCCAAACCTTTTCATCCATTCATTGATCTTCCATTGCATCTCCAGTCTTCTCAGTCAAGAACCTTGACACATTTCACTGAAAAATATTGGGTCTATTCACTAAGAGCTCCATCTCATATGTTATAATCCCTCCTTATTTTCATGACTAAACTCCTTGAGAAAGCCATCTATAATCAATCATGCCTTCACATCATTTCCTGTCACTCTGTTCTTAACTCTCAGCAATCAGGCTTCCTATGTCATCATTCTATTGGAACTGCTCTCTCCTAAGTTACCAAAGTTAATCTCTTTTCTCTAGGATTTCATGACAGTGCTCTCTCCTGGTTCTCCTCCTACCTGTCTGACCACTCCTCAGCCTCACTTTCTGGATCTTCAGCTGTAGATGTCCACTACAGTTCTGAACCGAGCCTTCTCCTCTTCTCCCTCAAAGTTATTTTACTTGGTGAACTCACGAGCAACCATGGATTCAATTATCATTTTTAGGCTGAGGATTTAGAGATGTATTCATCCAGCACTAACCTCTTACGTGAGCTCTAGTCTTCACGTGGAGAAGGGAATGGAAAAAGCAATAGTGCCAGGTACTGTACTAAGTGCTTTTGCAAATATTTTATCATTTGATCTTTGTAACAACTTTGTAAGGTAGATGCTATTTTTTTATATTATAATTGAGGAAACTAAGGCAAACAAAAGTTGTGACTTGCTCAGGACCACAGAGCTAGTCAGTGTCAGAGGCTGGATTGGAAACTCCGCTTTTCCCAACTCTTGGCCCAGCACTCAACTCATTTCACTACCTAGCCAACTCTATGCAGAAAGCAAGGGTCAGATCACTTGACCTCTTGCTTCACTGGTAGAAAATTCTTTGCTCTTATTTCTATGAATCAACTACCAGGGATGGACTCTTGGCAGCTAGACATATATAAGCAGAATGCCCTGCCTTCACCGAAGAGAGCAAGGGCTGAGGGTTTCTACCTCAGTTAAGGGCAGTTCCCTTCCTATCTTGATCCTTGATCTATCCATGAGCCACTGACCTTAGCTGTGGCCCTGTCTCCTTCACAATCCAAGCTAGACTCATAGCATACTTTAGCTAGTATAGGTGATATTTATATTTACCAACATAATGGGCTTCTTGAACATCCACAGTCATCTGGGTTAGCTACGGCTATATGGAAGCTGATGGAACCAAGGATGCTGTAGTGATGGCCAAAAAGGCCCCATACAATGCTTAAACCACAGTGGCCTCCATCATGGAAACTATACAGAGTCCTTGATGGACATCTAGGCTGGGTGCAATATCTTGCAGTAGAACAGGTCAATTGATGGTTTGTTAAAGGTTCTGTTCATAGGACTATAAAGATCTGGACATGGCTAGTGGCAAATTAGAACTGTCATTGACTGGATATATTAGTAATGTATACCTCTTCTCCTGTGGTGAAGATAAGCAGGTAAGGTGCTGGGATCTTCAATACAATAAGGTTATCAGACATTATCACGGACATCTAAGTGCAGTATTTAGTTTGGATTTGCACCCAACAATTGATGTGCTTATGACTTGTAATAGAGATTCAACTGCAAGGATATGGGACCTGGAGACACGAGCCAGTGTACACATACTGGTGGGACATACAAATGCAGTGGCTGCACAAAAATGTAAAGCTGCAGAACCACAGATTATTACAGGAAGCCATTATACAACCATAAGATTATGGGACTTAGTGGCTGGAAAAACATAGGTCACCTTAACAAATCACATAAAAATCTGTGAAAGCAGTGGTTTTGCATCCAAGTCATTACATGTTTGTATCTGGTTCTCCAGATAATATTAAACAGTGGAAATTCCCTGAAGGAAACTTCCTTCAAAACCTCTCTGGCTGTGATGCTATAATTAATACATTAACTATGAATTCAGATGGAGTTCTGGTATCTGGAGCAGATAATGGCACTATGCATGTTTGGGATTGGAGAACTGGATACAATTTCCAAAGAGTGCATGCAGCTGTGCAGCCTGGATCTGTGAACAGTGAATCAGGAATATTTGCATGTGAGTTTTACCAATCTAGAAGTCAATTACTCACTGAAGAAGCTGATAAAACTATTAAAGTATACAGAGAAGATGATTTAGCTCAACTCAGTGATGAAGAAACTCATCCAGTCAGTCGGAAACCAAAATTTTCAAGAGAAAAAAACTTTAAAGTGGTAACAGGTACATAATTGGACCATTGTTTTATATTGGTTTTTATAAACACATTCAATCACTTAGTGCTCTACGTAGGACTATGAAGCAAAAACTCAGAAGTCATTACAGCTTTATCACATTTTATAATAAACTCCGTATTTTCTTAAAACATAAAATCTTGTACATGGAGAGCCCAAACCCTGATTCTTCTCAATGTATGTCTTCAAGCCCTAAAATAGAAGAGGAGTAAGCCCTGACTTTGGACTATGGAGGTAACCAAGCACCTAACTCCCCTGAGGTCATCATATGGTCCCCACAACTCCCAGAATCCCTCCTGAGTTATTTCCACCTCCTCTGCCAATTTCTTATCCTGGCGATTTTGTTGTTGGTGTTTTTCTGAACCCTAACAACTCTGTGACACCCTGGAGTGTGACTACTGACTCTGAAAACCTGTGCATTAGCTCTTTCCATGTCAACAAAGAATTAGAAATCCAGAGGATGCTCATTTGGCAATGGCTGAACAAGTTGTATATGATTGTGATGGAATACTTTGGTGTTATAAGAAATGATGAGCAGGATAGTTTCAGAAAAACCTGTGAAGACCTATATGAACTGATGCAAAATGAAGTCAGCAGTCCCAGAAGAATATTGTACATAGTAATAGCAATATTGTAATGATGATTAACTATGAAATATTTGACTATTCTGATCAATACAAGGATCCAAGACAATTCCAAAGGACTTATCATGAAAAATACTATCTACCTCCAGAGAAAAAACTGATGAACTCTAAGTACAAATTGATGTATAATTTTCTTACTTTATTTTTCTCTTTTATCACACCCCTCCCATAGCTAATATAGAAAAACAATCTCACATGATTTCACTTATATAACTGATTTCACAATGCTTGATTTTTTCAGTGAGTGGGGGAGGGGCAAGAGGGAGGAAAGAATTTAGAATTCAAAATTTAAAAAAAATACTTAAAAGCAAATAAATTAAAAATAAATAAGTGGGGGGCAGCTAGGTGGTGCAGTGAATAGAGCACCAGCCCCGAAGTCAGGAGGACCTGAGTTCAAATTCGGCCTCAGACCAAACAATTGATACTTACTAGCTGTGTGACCCTGGGCAAGTCACTTAGCCCCAATTGCCAAATAAATAAATGAATGAATAAATCAATAAATAGATAAATAAATAAATAAGTGGGAGGGAGAAAATACATGATAATTAAAATAAATTAATAAAATATTTTTAAAAATTGAAACTTCAGTGAAGTTGAAGAGGAAAAACTAAATCCTTGTAAATCAATGGCATTTGTTTTCTACAAAGAAAACACAGCAGGAAGAGATGGAAAGAGAAATTCCCTTCAATTTCTAGTGGGTGCCGAGAGAAATTAATATTATAGTATTATATTAATAACTAGTTACCAATTTGTGATCCACCCTTTTTCCTTTTGTTTTCTGTTAAGGTCTAATACTTGAAAAGGTCAGTCATTCTCTGAAGGATTGCACCTAGCTCTCAAGTTCATGCTCATTAACTTTGGTCAGGTCCCACTCAACTGGGAGAACTAATTTCTTTTTAGAGTATAAACAGAATCCAGTCTGGGCAAGCCTTTATCTGAGGGAAGAACATCCCTCCTTCCACCCACCTTGGTCCCCTTCATTAGAGTATAAGGTGACCTAGTTGATGAAGAAGAAAACAAGCCACAGAGGGCTAGATGGAAATGGCTTCCCCTGCCCAGATTGCTGGAGGTGTCTGAGTCCCATGATCAAGCCACGTTCTCAGTTGGAGGAGTTGAAGACTTTTTAAGCCTACCTCCTCATTAAGATCCACCAATTAGGATTGATTCTCACTTGTCAGGAGATTTCCCTTTCATAAGGGATTTAAGGTGTTTCAGGGTCTCCCTTGGCTTCTTTGGTTGCTCCTGGAACCCAATAACCACCATCAATTTATTGATTGCTGGAGCCTAATTAATACATTGACTATTAATTACCCAGAAACTGTCTCTCAGGGTTTCCATTCATCACAAAGAGTAATAGTCTTACATTACTCAAATATGTTTTCCTTTGCATTTAACAGTCTTCCTCCTGATCACTTGAATAACTTGCTATTTCTGCATTGAATTGTTAATTTTAACAACTCTGTGTTGGAGTTTTCAGCCTTCATTATTTTCTGGAAACAATTTATGAATTTTTTCCATCAGAATTTCATTTTCTATATTCAGAAATTCTAGACAGTTCTATTATTTTCTTCACTATAGTGTTAAGGGTTTTCTCCTGTCATGTTCTTCTAGAAGACCTATTATTTTCAGGTTGTCTCTATAGATCCTGTCTTTGAGACAAGGATGCTGTGTTGGCATAATGACCATATATTCCTGTAATGTTATTTTTTTTTGCTTCTCTTCTTCTAGATTCTCTTTCACTTACGTGTATTTGCATTTCCAATCAATTCTCATTTTTGTTTTTCTGGTGAGGTTTGCCATTGCAGTTTCAATTTTTTCTACTCACTTATTTTTTCTGTACAGGCCATAAATCCTGCTCTCAAAATTTTCATTTCTTTTTTCAATTTTTTTTATTAATTTATTTTGATTTATCAACAATCACTTTGGTAAGCTTTTGAGTTTTAAATTTTTCTCTCCCTCTCTCCCCACTTCCCTCCCCAAGATTGCACATAATCTGATATAGGCTATACATATACATATACATACCAATTAAACAATTTTCACATGAGTGATGTTGTAAGAAAGAATTAGAACCAATAGGAGAAGCCACCAGAAGGAGGGAACAAAACAAAACAGAAGAAAAAAAATAGCAAATAGTATGATTCAATCTGCATCCAAACTCCATAGTTCTTTCTTTGGATGTGGATAGCATTTTCCATCATGAGACCTTTGGAGATGTCTTAGATCCTTGCATTGCTGAGAAGGGCTAAGTCTGTCAAAGTTAGTCATCACACAAAATGTGACTGTTACTTTGTACGTTTTCCTGGTTCTGCTCACTTCACTCAGCATCAGTCCATACAAATCTTTCCAGGTTTTTCTGAAGTCTGCCTGCTCATTATTTCTTACAGCACAATAGTATTCCATTACATTCATATATCACAAGTTGTTCAGTCATTTCCCAATTGATGGGCATCCCCATCAATAAATTCCAATTATTTGCCACCACAAAAAGAGCTGCTAAACATATTTTTGTACATGTGGGTCCTTTTCCCATTTGTATGATATCTTTGGGATACAGCCCCAGAAGTACTATTGCTGGGTCAAAGGGTATGCACATTTTTATAGCTCTGTGGGCATAGTTCCAAATTGCTCTCCAAAATGGTTGGATCATTTCACAACTCCACCAACAATGCATTAGTGTTCCAACAAAATTGTCATTTCTGTTTTGAACCACTAGGAATAGTGTGTCATGGTTCTATGTTCTCAAGTTCCACAGGGTCTTCTGTCTCATCAAATGTTAGGTCATTTTCTTTATTTTACAGAATTTATTCATAAATGCATGATCACTAGATCTGAAGGTTATATTTTATTGTTGTTACTGGCTTTTTTTCCTGTTCATTTTGTATGTTTATGTTCTAGGCCTTTGAGATTTCTTCTTCCTGAAATCTTTGGTACTTTCAGTTTTTACCAATTGATTATTTTCCTTATTCCTCATTTCCTGACTTCCTCCACTCTGGTTTCTTTAAAAGCTTCAGTTCTGGAAGCATTAAACTAATTAATTAATTTAATTAAGGGTATGACCACCTCTGAGGATAGCTGAGTTGTTATGGAGACAAAAGGATTCCAGTGTCTGAGTAAACCAGCCAAAGCTCCACTTTTTCTGATCTTTGTAGATATCTACTAGAAGGAAGTCAAAGCCTCCTTAAGAGACTCAGGCCCTGGAGCAGAGAGGTCACATGGGCCATGCAGGGTAGCCACGGGATCCAGAACCAACTAACTGCTGGAGGGACCATCAAATGGGGGAAAAAATATTAATAAAAATTTACTTTTGGAAAGACTACTACTCTTGTAAATAATGTTATCATTTATCATGGTGTAAGATCAACAGTTGTTATATAATCCACACATTTTGACACTTTGACAATGTACCAATTAGTTGAATTTTTTTCTTTTAAAAAAAATACTATTTGTCATATAGGATAACCCTGTGGGAGGGAGAGGGGAAGGGATACTTGGGATAACTGTGGTTATATTAGGAACAGAAAATATCAATAAAATTTATTTTATTATATAATATTATGCATCAATATTATATAATATTGTTAGTATAAAATCTTTTTATTTTAATAAAAACGATACTATCCAGGGCCTCAGACACTTACTACCTGTGTAACCCTGGGCATGTCACTTAACCTATCTCTGCCTCAGTCTTTAATTTCCTGAAATGTAAAATGGGGATAATAGTAGCATTTATCTTCTAGGGTTGTTGTGAGGATCAAATGAGATAATATATGTATAGTGCTTAGCCCAGAACTAAGTACAGAGTAGGTACTTGATAAATATTTGTTTCCTTCCTTTCTTTCTCCCTTTTTTCTTCCTTCCCTTCTTTTTTCCCTTTCTTGCCTCCATCTTTCCTTCCTTCCTTTCTTCCCCCTCTCATTCTTTTATCTCTCCCTTTTTCACTCCTTTCCCTCTTTGTCTCCTTTCTTCTTTGCTTCCTTCCTTTTTCTCTTGAGATGCCAATACATAAGAAGCCCTGGCTTTCTTTAACTTTTCTAACAGTTGGCTGTAGTCAATTTGGGAGCACAACAGTACAAAGAAAGCTCTTCCTTTGAGGGAAGAATGATTTGAAAGAAGCCAAGTCTCCACTAAGGGAGAGGTCAGGCACTTCTGCCCTTGGGAGGCTCAAAGCCTTTATCAGGAGAGCAACACTTGCTACTTATAGGTCCTTTCCTTTTCTTCTTTTCTTTTTCCATCTGTGCTTTTATATCAACGATTGATGATACAATCACTAGTACCAAGCACAAATCCCTGGGGTACTCCACTGAAGACTTTCTTCCAAGTTCACAGCCCATCAGTGACTCTTACTGGAATTTGACCATGCAACCAGTTTCAAGCATTAATTGGCAAGTATATATTGTCTTTCTCTCATATGTTTGGTTTTTCCAGAAAAAAAAAAAGAGCACATGAAACTTTATAAAGTACTTTGTTAAAATCTAGGTAAACAGGTCTACTGCATTCTCTTGTTCTTTATCAGTCTAGTAACCCAATCAAAAAAAGAAACTGAGATCACCAGTGTGATTTGGTTTAGATTAAGGCATATTTCTCATTGAAGGATTAACAGTGAACATCTAGGAAAGGAAATGGTCTAAAATAAACTTGTTGCAAAATTTTTCCAGGAATCAAAATCAAGGCCACTGACCTATAGCTTGTGCATTACTACTCACATTTTTTTTTAAAAATCAGAATGTTTGTTCTTTAGGCATTTCTCCTTTTCTCTGTGACTGTTCTATTGAAAATAATTGTTTCTTTTGTTTTTCACGTCACCATCCCTTCCCCCTCTTCAAGACTGGAGGTCAGATAAGAAGTTTGGTCTGGATGAATACATCTGTGGGTCCTCAGCATCAGAATGGTAGTTTAATGCATGGGAACTAATGAAATCATCAAATGAAACAGTATAGAGGGACAAGAAAAGAGGGCGCGAAACAGAGCCTTAGTGGACACCCATAGCTGTAGAGCCAGAAAATGAATCTGAGTAGGGGTCATCCAGGTAGGAGAAGAACCAGGAGAGAGAAATATCAAGAAATCTTTGAGAAAAGAGAGTATCAAGAATAGAGTAATTGGCACAGTCAAAGGCTGCAGAGAAGTCAGGAAGGATGAGAACTGAGAAAAGGGATTTGTATTTGGCAATTAAAAGATCCTTTGGTAACTTTGTAAAGAGGAGTTTCCATTGAATGGTGAGTTAGGAAGCCAGAAGGCAGAGAGTGAAGAAGGGAATGACAAGAAAGAATGTGAAGGCATTGGTTTTAAATTAATTTCTCAAGGAGTTTAGCTATGAAAACAAGGAGAGCTATAGGATGCTAAGATTCTAAGATGCTAAGATGAGTCACCTTTTGGTGAATAGACATTTTGAAAAATGTAATATAAGTCAAACTTCTCATCTGAGAGAGTCAGAGGAGCAATGAGAAGTGTGAGAACAGAGGAAAAGGTTTAGAAAGTCCACTGAGGTCAATGGGATTGTGTGTCAATTTGGGATATAGAAAAGAATGCCTTTTGAGGGTCTGTTTGAGACTATTTAACAATTCTGTAGTGGACCCAGTCTATATGGTTTTCTCCACCTTTATTCAGCAGCTTGGTAAGGAAGAACAATGGCAGGAGATAGTGAGAGTAATCCAAAGCTGAAGGTTGGCAGGTCAAGTCAGCAACAGGATAAGAGGGGAAGGGAAGTCAGAGAAGAGCACTTTGCAAAGCTGAATTGATTCCCTAAGAGGTCTAGATAGGGAAGGAAGGAGAGTGTTGCCAGTGGATAAGGTGTTGTTGTTTGTTTTTCCTTCTGGAAGAGAACCATGACATTGAGAAGGTGATGTTGCAAGTGAATTGGATTTAAGTGAGGCAGAGTAGTTCAAAGTCACCAGCCTCACTTTCTCCTGCAGAGCCATCTTGGCCCAGTGACAAGACATAGATCAGAATGACTAGAGATGGCCCCAAATGCAGTGGGAAACTTTGGACTTTTAAAGCTAAGGTCTCAGTCTGTCTGAGGCAACACTTATTCAGTGATTAAGACTAAATAAGAAGAAATGAGGCAAATAATGGCCTCTTTTACCTAGTCCAAAAAAAAATCAATCTGGCAGAGGAAGACCCTCAGGGTTTCTGACCAAAACAGAAACAATTGTTATTTGCACTCACTCTGAGCTATCATAGCCCAAACAATGCCCAAGTGAGGCCTGGGCTCAACACATTGTTGGCCAATCAATAAGAGCCAGAATGATTTGGGTTTAAGGCATGGTCCTTAAAAAGAAATCTAGTCCATAAACCCCAAGATATCTTGCCAGGTTACAGGGATAGAAATTTATATTCCTTTGAGCAGAGCACCTACAGGTAAGGGTATGATTCCTTATGTGGACAGAGGAAGAAGAGGGATAGAGAAGGAAAGAAGGAAGGAAGATAAAAGAAAGGAAGGAAAGAAAGAAAGAAGGAAGGAAGGAGCTGTGTTATCCAACTGGATAATAGCCTAGGAAAAACTAAGTACTGAAGGGATTGGAGAACATTCTTAGAACTGTGAAAATGGATACTTTGATTTGCTTCAGCCTCCCCCACCCCCCAAACTATCCAGGTAACTAGAAAAACTGCATGAGGAATGATTGTATTGGCTTGACATATCAACAACCCTTTGCAGTAACTGAGAGTAAACCTAGCTGGAAGTGCAGAACATCAGCGACTCTGAAGCCAATTAAACTCATACTAGATTTGAGCAGACCCTGAGCCATTTGGTAGTTCATGGACCTTCAAGAGGCATCCTTATGTCCAAAGACTCCCCTAATTATTGGTTATGGGGCTCTCAGAATATCCTCTTTTTGTAGACATCTCCTTATGAAGCCTTCAACTGTGGACTGCTTGTCATCAAGAATGTCTTCAGATTTGTGTATCAAAGGGCCACAGCTCTGACATCTGGAATTCCTCACTCCCCTCTCCCCTTGGGGATGGGGTTCACTGACACTCCTTTCTAAGCCCACTTTCCCCTCAATATTCCTTAGCTTCCTTTGATTAAAATGTATATACATTCTTCCCATCCATTACCTGGTGTTCCATCCTGTTCAGCACAAGATGCACAAAACCCATGCACATGTTGTTGTTGTTTTTTTCTTCTCTGATTAATTAAAATCTTTCTTTAATTTGACAGGCATTGTCTTCCTCGGTTTTCTTCCCTTTAGGAAAAGGGGGTATATAATTCTAGAAAAATGGCTTTTGTATTGTCTGGGCACCTTCCCCTTTGGAGGAAAGAGAGATCTAAATTTCCTCAAGAGAGTATCTGCCTTGGTTTACATGACAAAGAACAGGGTAAAGGGTTGAAAGGCAGAGGGAGAGGGGGAATGACAACAGATCGTGTTCTGATAAAGGAATTTTAGAGTGCCTAAACACAGAAGTGAAATACTTTTGTTGTAGTAGTTTGGTTATTCAGTTATGTGATTCCATGAACCACTGTCCTTGAAGGTTTTCTTGGCAAAAATACTGGAGTGATTTTCCATTTTCCTTCTCCAGTGGGTCACTTTTTCTCAGAGCTCTTCACTATGACCTGTCCTTCTTCAGTAACCTTTTAAGGCATAGCTCACAGTTTCATTGAGCTATGTAAATCACTTTGCCACAGCAAGACAGTAATCCAGGAGGGGTGAGAACACTGTTAAGGATATTACCATTAGATATCACCATTGCTGCAAAAGGCTCAGTTGCTCTAGAAGAGTAATTTTTGAGGAATGAGTAAGTTCAGGAACTGAGAAGATGGTATTTGAGGAGTATCAAAATGAATTCTGTTGAAGAGAAGGTAAAAACTGTGACCCAGGCAACAAACTTGTTGAGGAAAAGAGGAGAGAGTGGCCTGAAGGTTAGTAAATACCTCCACACCAATAAATACCAGAATCTTGATTGGGTGATAGATGTGGATTAAATGAAGCTCGAAGGAGAGGTTACCTAGTAATGGCATTAGAGAAAAAGAGGAATCTGTGTCTTCAGAAGGGAGCTACACCTCACTTAGTGAGTACAAAATGATGGAAAGAATACCTATGGAAAAGGTTTAGGATAAAAGTTAGTTTATTGACTATGGAGCAGGCATTCTGGAGGGTAAGGTAGAAGAATGGGTAGCTTCAGAATGGGACGTTGAGGGGAGTAAAGTTGAGAAGGGTGTTAATAAAGGATCAGTCCCTTGTCAGTGGGGGATGAAAAATACGGTTAGGTAAATGATAATTGGCGGGGGGCGGGAGGGGGTGGTTCTGAGTCATTGGGATAGTTAATGAATTTGTTGTTCAGTCATGTCTGACTTTTCTTGACCTCATTTTCTTGCCAAAGGTACTGAAGTAGTTTGTCATTTCATACTCCAGCTCATTTTCCAGATGAGGAACTGAGATAAACAGGTTGAGGTGACTTGTCTAGTGTTATGTATCTAGTAAGAGTCTGAGGCCAGATTTGAACTCTTGAAGGTGACTCTTCTTGATTCAAAGCCCAGTGCTCTATCTACTGCACTACCACCTAGCTGTCCCTCAATAACAGGATGGGAGTATGTTAATCATTAAGGCATAAATTCAGTAGGTTTTAATCTCTAGATGACCATCCTTCCATTGAATACTCCCTGGACATCAGGCAGCAGAGGGAGGCTTAAAAAGGAGTGGGGGAGGGGCAGCTATGTGGCACAGTGGATAGAGTACCAGCCCTGTAGTCAGAAGGACCTGAGTTCAAGTCTAGCCTCAGACATATAACACTTACTAGCTGTGTGACCCTGGGCAAGTCACTTAACCCCAATTGCCTCATCAAAAAAAAAAGAGAATACACATGGTAAATGACAGTTTTACTGAACTAATCTATTTATTCAATGCCATTCCAATTAAATTACCAAAAAAATTACTTTGCTGAGTTAGAAAAAATAAAAATTCATTTGGAAAACAAAAGAAGAATTTCAAAGAAACCAATGGAAAAATGTAAAAGAAGGAGGTTTAGTTGTTATGAGATCTTAAACTATATTATAAGGCAGTAATTATCAAAACTATCTGGTACTGGCTAAGAAATAGAAAGGTAGATCAGTGGAACATTGTAGACATACAATACACAGAAGTAAATGATTATGGGAACCTTGTTTTTAACAAATATGGAGATTGAAGTTTCGGGGATAAGAATTCATTATTCAGCAAAAAAATAATTGGGAAAGCTAAAAAGCAGTCTGGCAGAAATTGGACATAGGCCAATATCTTACCCAACTTACTAAGACAAGGTCAAAATGGATGTATGGCTAAATGTACGGGGAGAGATCACAAGAAAATTAGAACATGGAACATACTACCAATGAGACTTACAGATGGGAAAACAATGTGTGAATTGAGAGCATTGTAAGGTGTAAGATTGGATAATTATACAAATTGAATGGTGTCATCATTTGATTCATACAACTACCCTAGGAGGTAGTGCTACTGTTATCCCCATTTTACAGTTAAGGGAACTGAGGTAGATAGAGATTGAGGAACAATGGCCAGGATCATAGGGTCACACAGCTACTACATAACTGAGACCTGAATAGTATTTTCTTTGGAGGCACTGTACTCCAAATTAAACATATGAGTACAACTGCCAGTCAGTTTACTGGCACATCCAAATTAGGCTTCTAAAATTTCACAACTTTAAATGCTCTCCCAATCTTCTCTCTGTTATCCAATCTTAACCTAGCTTTCAAGTAAGCAGAACTGGTGCAGATTTGAATGACCATCCATATTTTAAAATATTATCTGACATTGACAGAGAAAATGAACACCAAAATTTACAAGGATAGTAGTCTGTTTAAAATAAATTTTATTGATATCTTTTGTTTTTTACCATGACTAGAATTTCTCCCAGTGAGACAGTCATTCCATATAATTAATATTTATTACAAAGGAAAAAAATGGAAAGGGAAAAAAATCAAACTGATCAATACATTCAAAACATATGCAGAAATATTCAATGTACCTCACCAATTGTCCTCCCACCTCCATAAAAGAGTAGGGTGGGAGTATTTTCTCAACTTTCTTCTTTGGGTCCATGTTTGTTTATATGAAATTTGCAGTGGTGTCCTGAAAAATTCCTTTTCTCAGGAAAGGACTGAGTAAAGATAGCAGCAGATAAGAGAAGCAGCTTCAGTCTTCTAGAGACTTGATGGAAAGGCAGATCTGGAGATTGGGCATTCTTCAGAAGCCTCTGTGAAAGCCTGACAAGGCCTTGGCTGCTGTCTGACTTGATCATGAAGGAAGATTGGTATTGGAAGGTGGAACCTCATGTACCTTGCAGCAGGCAGGAAACATGGCAGTATGTTGAGTCCTTGGAGATCTTTAACTGCTGGTGCTATTGGCAATTAAGACCAGGAGCAGGGACTCACACCTAGAAGCCAGTCGTAACCAGACTCTAAAAAACTATAATTTGTACGAAGTCTGGGGATATGTGCTTGGATTTCAAGATGTTAATGTTGAGCCTCTAGGGTGAAGAAGGTGATGAAAAGCAACAACAGAGCCAGAAGACCATGGTTAAGAAGTAGGAACTTCTTGGGAGGGTTTCTGGGAGTGATGGGGTTGAATTTACCATCATAGAGGAGTGCAGTGGTTGGTTTTCTTCATATTCCAATGTCAGAGTCCAAGAATCTTTTGTTTCTAGCTGAACAGGATCCATTGAAATGACCTGGGTTTGGGCTCTTCTTGTACAAGTCTCCACAGTGATGTGTCTGATCCTGGGGCAATGATTTCTATTTCATCACTTGCACCTGTAGAGGGAAGGATTAATGTCAAAGTAACTTTGATTGGCCAAAATGGCAATCTGGGCCCAGTCAGTTGCTGCTCACCCCAGAGCAGTTTTGACTGTTAGACATACCATTCCTGTCCTATCAGG
>NW_020954558.1:1053400-1109329 GCF_900497805.2 Vombatus ursinus
ATTTGAATGACCATTCATATTTTAAACTATTATCTGACACAGAGAAAGTGACAGCCAAAATTATTTATAGGGATAGTAGTCTTTTAAAATAACTTTTATTGATATCTTTTGATTTTTCCATGACTAGAATTTCTCCCAGTATTCTTCCCCTACCCTCTACAAGAGAGTCATTCCATATAACTGATATTTATTACATAGGAAAAAAATGGAAAGGGGAAAAAAATCAAACTGATCAATACAATGAAAACATCTGCAGAAATATTCAATGTACCTCACCAATTGTCCTCGCAACTCTATAAAAAAGTAGGGTGGCAGTATCTTCAACTTTCTTTTTCGGGTGCCTGCTTGTTTATATGAAATTTTCAGGGCTTGTTGACCCTGAAAGATTCCTCCTTTAAGAAGAGGAGTGAGTGAAGATAGCAGCAGATAAGAGGAACAGCTTCAGGCTTCTCCAGACTTGATGGAAAGGCAGATCTGGAGATAGGCATTCTTCACAAGCCATTGGCAAAGATCTGACTGGTCTCTGACTTGATCATGAAGGAGGATTGGTATTAGAAGGTGGAACTTCATGTACCTTGCAGCAAGCAGGCAGGAAACATGACAGTATATTGAGTGATTGGAGCTGCTCTAACTGAGGGTGTCATTAGTGGTTAAGAGCAGGAGCAGGGTCAATAAACCAATAAGCCTTATTTGTACAAATCTGGGGAGACATGCATAGGATTTCATGGTGCTGGTTTTCAGCCTCTAGAGGGTATTGGGATGAAGTGCAATAGAATCACGATAATGAAGAACACTAAGATAGTCAGGATAGCATAGCAAAGTCTGGAGAAAAAGGAGCAACATCTCTGGTGGGTTTCTGGGAGTGATGGGGTTGAATTCACCACCACAGAGTTCAGTGGTTGGTTTTCTTCGTATACCAATGCCAGAGCCTGTAAGTCTTTTGTTTCTGGCTGAACAGGATCCATTGAAATGACCTGGGTTTGGGCTCTTCTGGTACAAATCTCCGCAGTGATGTGTCTGATCTTGGGGGCAATGATTTCTATTTCACCACTTGTACCTGTAGAGAGAAGGATAAAGTGAAAGTAACTTTGATTGACCAACATGGTAATCTGGGCTCAGTCAGTTGCTGCTCACCCCAGAGCTGTTTTGACTGTTAGACACAACATTCCTGTCCTATCAGGGGTCTCAACTAATGACTTCTTCTTTGTCTGGTTGCCAGACTCTTTACTCCACCTCCACCTTTTGATGCTCAAGTCACTGAGAGTGGGATTCAGTTTTTTCTTACAGGTGAGAAAGAGATGTCAACCACTCTATGTTCTTTTCTCTAGGAGATGGATTGTAAAAGGGAAGAAATGGAGGATGGAGCATCTGAGGACAGGGTAGGGTCAATTGCTCTCAAAATTTAAATAACATTATGGAGAATATCATTGTGAAAAGAAACAAAATGTAATTATCACTGATTTTTGATTACTCTAAGTTTTGAAACATTAAGAAAGCCTGTCATATATAAAAGGTAACTGCATAAGTAAAATCAATGAGCGAGGAATAATCTACCTGTCAGATCTCTGGGGAGGAGGAGAATTCATGAGCAAGTAAGGGATAGAGCGTATTATGAAATGTTGAATAGGTAATTTTGATTATATTAAATTAAAAAGCTTTTGTACAAACAAAAACCGTGCTACCAAGATTAGAATAAAAGCAGAAAGGTGGGAAACAATCTTTACAGGAAGTATCTCTGATAAAGACCTCATATCTCAAAGATATAGAGAACTGAGTCAAATTTACAAGAATACAAGACATTCCTCAATTGAGAAATGGTCAAAGATATAAACAGGCAGTTTTCAGATGAAGAAATCAAAGCTATCTATAGGCATATGAAGTGCTGTAAATCCCTTTTGATTAGAGAAATGCAAATTAAAGCAACTCTGAGGTACCACCTCACATCAATCAGATTGGCTACTATGACAAAAAAGGAAAACAATAAATATTGGAGAGGATGTGGGAAAATTGGAACACTAATGCATTGTTGGTGGAGTTCTGAACTGAACCAATGCTTCTGGAGAAAGGTTTGGAACTATACCCAAAGGGCTATCAAACTGTGCCTACCCTTTGATCCAGCAATACCACTACTAGGTCAGTATCCCCAAGAGATCATAAAAAAGGGCAAGGGACCTACATGTGCAAAATATTTATAGCAGCCCTTTTCTTGGTGGCAAAATATTGGAACTTGAGGGGAGGCCCATCAATTGGGAAATGGCTGAACAAGCTGTGGTATATGAATGTAATGAAATATTATTGTGAAATATGAAATGAACAAGCAGATTTCAGAAAAACCTGGAAATGAGCAGAATCAGGAAAACATTGTACATGGTATCAGCAACTTTTGTGCTATGATCAACTCTGAATGACTCAGGTCTTCTCAGCAAGACAGTGATCCAAGACAAGTACAAAGGACTCATGAAGACAAATACTATCCACATCTAGATAAAGAACTGATGGATTTTGAATGTAGATCAAAGCATATTTTTTCACTTACTTTATTCTTTTATCATTTTATTCTTTTGATCTGAGCTTCAGATATTTTTGGAGTCTTTTGAAACTTTGATTCACTTCAGGAACTTCTGGCTTCCAGCTTCAAGAGGGGAGATGAATAAGGCCATCCCCACCTCAAGATCCTAAAGGAAAAGACTCTGTGATGGAATTCATAGGGCAGCTAGATGGTGCAGGGGATAGATCATAGCACCTGCAATCAGGAAAACCTGAGATCAAATCCAACCTCAGACACTTACTAGCTGTGTGACCCAGGGAAAAATCACTTAACCCTATTTGCCTCAGTTTTCTCACTTGTAAAATGAGGTGAAAGAAATGACAAACCACTCCAGAAGAGTAAATCTAGTCTCAATCATGTCCCTATCCCCAGCTTGCTATACTAGAGACTTCAGGGAACATCCCTTGGGTGAAATCTAAAATGCTATCTCTTGGTTGAGCTGAGTTACCTCACTGACAATGGGAAGAGATTCTCTACTCTGTATTATCTGGTATCTCACTGTCTGGCATATAGTAAGTGCTTATTAGATGCTTCCTGCCTGACTGTCTACTGAATCTGTAAGTTGAACCTGCAAGGGAAGCAATTGGTGCAGCATCCAAATGCTGGCTCAGGACCTCCCCAAGAATTCAACTACACCCAATCTCCCTAGCCAAGACATTTGAGACCAATATATCACAGAATCAGAATCAGGACACTTCTGAGTTGGTCTGATCTAACTTTTGCATCAGGCCAACCTTAAGACCTATTTCCAGTCTCCATGTATTATCACATTTGATTTTGACAGCCTGCCTGAGTTAGGATCTTACAGGTATTAAAATGCCTATAATTTACAGATGAGAAAACTGAAGTTTAGGCAGAGTAAGAAACTTGACCATGTTCATGGAATTATGACCAAGTCATAGGCACTGATGCAAACCCCATATCTGAATTGACTCCAAGTCCCCTCAACAGGCCAGCTCTCAATTTTCACAGACCTGGAAGAAAAGGGACATTTCCTGGGATCAAAACCTACCTTGAGTGTCCTGGTGGGAGGCTTGTAGGTCAGGAACACAGCTCCAGCTGTAGGCTAGGCTCTAAGCAGAGATTTCTCAAACTGAACAGGTACTGGCCTTTGTATCCCCTTTCCTTCCAGAGTTCTCCTCTTTCCATTTATATAAAGAAGGTGTGAATTCCAACCTCAACCCTAGTGGTATACAAGAAAAATCCCTTTGTTCCATCTCACCAATCACTATCCCTCAGTACTTAGTT
This sequence comes from Vombatus ursinus, assembly GCF_900497805.2. Taxonomy (NCBI): domain Eukaryota; kingdom Metazoa; phylum Chordata; class Mammalia; order Diprotodontia; family Vombatidae; genus Vombatus; species Vombatus ursinus. Next base: position 1,057,197 of record NW_020954558.1, read on the forward strand.
GCCCCTCTCAACTCTCTACTAAGCACCCTCATTTAATTAACACTTCCCTTTAGAGTACAGGACTCCATAGAAACAATGAAGAGGGAGTTTACATTATTGATGAATTAATGACACCACTTTCCTAAGCACCTACTAAGTGTAAGTTACTTAGACAAACGGAGGCTCCAATCTTCTTGTCAGGGAAGAGAGCTTACCAGCTTTGTGGCTTACTAGCTTTGTGGCCCTGGCCAAGTCACTTAACTTTTCATTCCCTCAGGTTTCTCAATTTTAAAATGGGAATAATAACAGAACCTATTTTTAGCAGAGTTATGAAAATCAAATGAGGCCATACTTTTACAGTGCTTAACACAGTGTATGGCATGTAGTAGATGCTAAATAAATGCTTATTTCCTTCCCTTTCTCCCATTCTCCAGAGAAGTTAGAGGGTAGCCCTGGGGCTGCCTCTCTTATCCTCTAGGTAAAGATGTAAGTACCAGGACTCTGAGTCTAAGCTATGGTTAGTGATTCAGGAACTAAGGGAGGTGCTTATGGCCTGCCTGTCCTGGACTATTACCTATTTCCCTCCCCTCAGTTGGGTCAGTAATCACAGCAGGGATGGAAAAGACCCTTCTCATAGAGCCTTGAAAGGGGGAGGGAGATGAGGACAGTTGGGATGCTTTAAGATTAGATGCAGCTGGGAAAGTGAATTGACCTTCAGGTGTGGCTGATCTCAGGGGCTTACTGTAGCACCAAAGGCAGAAACATATTGAATGCAGTCAGATCACGATTTCAAACTGTCTGTTGCTTTGACAGACAACTGTACAGAAGAGCAAAACAATCCTGATAGATGCACATGTCCAAAAGAAGATGGCCTAGTGTCGTCTCAGAGAGGAGTTTACAATCACTTTTCTAAAGGGGGTCAAAGCACATGCTGCTGCCCTTTCCTAGACTCTGGTTGGCATGTACAGAGGCTGCATTATGGTTGGATTTGCAAGCATTTTGGCCACCCCTTAATAGAGGGATGTTAAGCAAAACTAGGAAAGAGGAATGGGAAATCATGGGTTCACTGAAAATAACTTGACAGCAATGGCTAGCTTCTGTATACAAGTACAATGCTGATTATTTTAGTTTTCAGAGAGGACACTGGCCCATGGTTAGGCCCCTCCCTCAAAATGTCCCTGATTACAGAGCCCACCACTCATCTCTATCTTTTCTTATTTTCATTCTCCCCACCCCTCATTTGCCTCAAAATCTCCACCTACAGGATTCCCACTTTCTCAGGGGCCACTTCCACCCAGCTGTTCCATCTCCCAGCTCTAAGTATAGGATGAGTAGATTTTTTTCAAGCATTAAATCCCCAGTGTAAGGGATTACCCCTTGCCCAGTGTAAAACCCTCATTGGTGGTGCAGTAGATAGAGCATTAGGCTTAGAGGCAGGAGGACTCATATTCCTGAGTTCAAATCTGGCCTCAGACACTTATGAGTTATATGACCCTGGGCAAGTCACTACAATTTTTTTACTTCAGTTCCTCACCTGTAAAATGAACTGGAGAAGAAAATGGCAAACCACTCCAGTATCTTTGCCAAGAAAACCCTAAATGAGGTCAGGAAGAGCCAGACTGGGGGAAAAAAAAAAGACTCAAGGAGAACTCACCCCTGACAAGAGAAAAGCCACACTGATTGGTGGAAAATAAATGTGGAGGTAGGCTGAGAGCTCTCAACTCCTCCTGAATACTTCATTATGGGTTGAGGGCCAGGGAGGAGGGAAATCCTGTGAGGAATGAAAAAGGACTAAAAATGACTCTACCAGGTCCTAATCTCAGCTATATCTTTCCTCTATTCTCAGTCTTATTTCTAGTATTATCAGCTTCTGGATGTCATTGTTCCCTTTCCAGAAAGGATAAACGACAATCTGTGAGTGGTAGTAGCTGCCCCACTGGGGACCTAACTAACTAGTTTCAGTTGGGCAATGTTGTTCCTTCCCTCCCTCCCTCCTTCCTTCCTTCCTTCTTTCTCTCCTTTTCCTCCTTCTTTCCCCTCCCTCCTCTCTTCCTTCCTTTCCCTCTTTCCATATAGGGAATTAAACTTTTACCTGTGGGTGCTCTGCCCAAAGGAATATAATTTTTGATAGCTGAAACCTCACAAGATATCTTGGGGCTTACAGGCTAGATTTCTTTTTTTTTTTCTTTTCCCTAATTATTCTTCCTTAAAAAAAAAAAACTGAAAGAATTAACTCTCTTGCCTCTTGTGGTTCCATTTATGATTTCTTGAAATATAGTATTGGAAACCCAAGCTTTGATAAAACCCATTGGGATTCTAATAGAGCTACTTGACCATGCCTCAAACTCAAATTACTCTGGCTCTTACTGATTGGTCAACAATAGGTCCCAGCCCAAGCCCCACTTGGTCACTCAGAGTGAGTGTGAATAGCAATTGTTTCTGTTTTGCCCAGAAACCCTGAGGGTCTTCCCCTTCCATGTTAATTTTTTTTTTTACTAGGTAAAAGAGGTGATTTCCTCCCTCATTTCTTACTTAGCCTTAATCACTGAATAAACATTGCCTCCGACAAACTGAGACTCGGGAAAAACCTTAGTTTAAAAAGGCTAAGGTCTCCCACTGCATTCAGCATCCCTGATTTATGTCTTGACACTGGGCCAAGATGCCTACGCAGGAGAAAGTGAGGCTGGTGACTTTGAACACCCCTGCCTCACTTAAATCCAATTCATTTACAAGTCAAGAAATTACCTTCCTGTGGTCCTCTTTGAGAATGAAAGGCAAAGGTGCAGCTAGGTGGCGTAGTGGATAGAGCACCAGCCCTGGAGTCAAGAGGACCTGAGTTCAAAATCTGGCCTCAGCAGACATGTGACTCTTAACTAGCTGTGTGACCCTGGGCAAGTCACTTAACCCCATTGCCTAGCCAAAAAAAAAAGGTGAACAACAATATCCTAGTATTCAAGTAAGCAGAAGTGGCACATATTTGCATGATTATCCCTTTTTAAAAATATTGTCTGATATATACAGAAAAAATTACTAAACAGTCCTACGTATAATGATAGTTTTCCTTTCTTAAATAAAATTTTATTAGTATCTTTTACTTTTTCCATTATTTTAATTTTTCCCAGCATTCTTCCCTCATCCTCTCCTAAAGATCCATTTCACATAACAAATAGTATTTATTACAGGAATGGGGAAAGGAAGAGGGAGCAAAACTGATTAATACATTGGAAAAATCAGCAAAAACAGGGCATGTACCACATGCATGATCTGTGTACCTCTGCAAAGGCAGAAATTTGGGTGTGTCTATTTATATCTCTTCTTTGGGTCCATGCTTCTTACTTGCAATTTCATACCATTTGCTTTTGATTGTTTTGTGGTCATTCTTGCCATTTACTTTGTCATAAAGTAGTCCTAAAATTTGCCTTGAGAAGAGTAGGCAGAAACACCCTGGTTGGCTTCCCTAGTGTTGAGGTTTAGAGGTTTAGGGGTGCTGGGATCCCAAAATCATAACATGTGAGTCCTGCCCAAATGAATTCAACCCAAGCCTTCTTTCCGCCAAAGACAGGGTTTATTAGAGTATCCTTCTTATTGGCCAGACTCTTAAGGAATCTAAGCATTTGTATCGTTAATGCAAGTGGGCCAGATCTTAAGAATTTGAGTCCTGGGCTAGATTCTCAAAGAATCTGGGTACCTTAATGAAGACAAGATGAATTTTATATACAGAAAGACTGTGGGAGAGATCCAGGAGTGGCCAAGTAGTCTGGGGTGACTGGAAGAGGGGTCTAAGGAGGATCTGGATAGGAGTGGCCAATAAGCTAGGGTGAACAGAATGCCAGGGACATGGGCCACGTGACCAAAAGAGAATGAAGTCTAGATAGGATTAAGGATGGGAAGTGGCCAGGGGCAATTGGGAGGTAACAGAACTGAGTTGGGAGATTGGGTGTGAACACAATGAAAAGCCAGTTAAGTGGATTACAGCCTTAGGCAAATGCCAGGGTTTTGGGAAAGTCCAGGAATTTTCTTTTTTGGGGTCCAGATCCCAAAGACGTGGTTCAGATCCCATCCCTATCACCTAATATTGCCGATTTCCCTTCCATCCAACTCTCACTTAGGGAAAAGGAAAAGCAAGAGAGAAATGGATGTGAATCTCAGCCCCTATCCATCCCAAAGCACCAGAGATTAGCCTCCAAAGAGTTCATACCATCAACCCTTTTACAGCAAAAGGTAACTAGTGAACTGGAAGGTGTTTGTCCATGGCTCCCTGGGATTTTATTTTGGTCATTAAGAAGTGGCTACAGGGGCAGCTAGGTGGCGCAGTGGATAGAGCACAGGCCCTGAAGTCAGGAGGACCTGAGTTCAAATCCAGCCTCAAACCAAACACTTGGCACTTACTAGCTGTGTGACCCTGGGCAAGTCACTTAACCCCAACTGACTACTAAAAAAAAAAAAAGAGAGAGACTACAGATGGCCCTCAGTTCAACCCACATTGGCCCAATCTGGGCTTGCCAGCTGGGGAACAATCTGTGGGCCCCCTGGGATGAGAGTGGGGTACATACAGCCCCAGGGGAAGGAGGCTCACAGTGGCCAAGTCAGAAGACCTGGTCATTAATGTTGCTAGTCAAAAGGTGCTGACATCAGTCTGCTCTGGTTGAGGTGACTTCTGGCCAAGCAGAGGTTGACTAAGTAGACGCTATTCATGGCTGGAGTCTCTGGGCTGGTGACTAACTGACTAGTCATGCCTCCCATTGATTCTCTCAGGTGTTGAATAGTGAGCTAGCAAAAGCAGTTTGAATTATGTAGTTGATAGTGTTTACAAGTAGGGGGAGCTGTCATTTCTGGGATCAATATTGGTATGACAGGTGACATGAAGAAGTATGGTATAGGTTATAGTCACAGAGCTATGGTGGTGGTACTAGGCAGGAAAAAAAATACGGGAGTCATTCCTTCTTCTTTTTCTTTTCTTTTTCTTTTTTTTTTTGTCCTGTTGTGTTTATTTGCTTGAGGTGGGATGAGGAAGTGGGGCTATCTACTATTGTAGTTCCTGACACTGGCATATTTCCTATTTATACAAAATTAATCATAATAATACCATTAGTTCAAACATAAAACTTTTATTTAATGATAAGAAAAAAACAATAATAATTATGATACCACAGATGTACAAGATAAGAGAAATACAATAATGGTCAATGCATCACAGTCCACTAACCTAGGTAACATTCTTCTACAATAGTAGCAGGGGAGATGGATCATACACAGAGAAATCTAGCAAAGAGTCACATAAATGAGAACAGCTCATGTGCATGGGACAACTTACAACTCTGGGACTGTAGGTATTCATGTGTTCATTTTCTTCATGAATATTCTGTGTCTAAAAAAGCTGCTTTTCTGCTAATAACTGTTTTTATGGTCCCCCCCCCCAATGTTTTCCTTCTAGGTAAATCAACATTTCTTCTGCAATTTCTTTTAACCTTACAATCACCCTTAAACTAGTGTTCAGTGTTACACTATTAAAGTGACAAGAATTTCCCTTAAATCAGAGAACTGCCAAGTTCCTCAGAATGGATCTCATGGGAAATACTCAATTGGATTCTGCCTCATCCAATCAGATCTCACCATCTTATTATTGAAAAAAAATCAATTAAAAAATGGAGAATTGGCTGGGTTTCTGTATCTACTCCATCACCTTGGATCCACTCCCTCAATTATTTTTTCAAAGTTTTATTTAACAAATTTCACTTGACACGACATAGCTAAAAGGAAATTCCAATCCAATGAAAGATTTAAATCAGTGCCTCACAATTTAATATAAACACCAAGACCAAAGCCCTAGAATATCCATATTGTTTCTGAAAATTGTCCTCATTGACTTAAAAAGAATAAGCCTTAAATGTGCCTTATAAGATGGTAAAGGAAATAAATTAAAACATGTCATATGGTTCCCTTTTGAATCACATAGTTCTTTATTTTTTTTTAATTCATGTCAAATGTTGGAGAGTATATAGAAAAATTGGGAGTCTAATGCATTGTTAGTGAAGTTGTAAACTGATTCAAACATTCTGGAGAAAAAAATGGAATTGTGCCCAAATGGCTACAAAACTGCATGTATTTTTACTCAGCAATACCAGTACTAGGTCTCTATCCCAATGAGATCAAAGAAAAAGGAAAAGGATCTATGTGTCCAAAAATGTTTATACCATCATTTTTTTAATGGTGGCAAAGAACTAGAAATTCAGGGGATGCTCATTAATTGTGGAATGGCTGAACAAGTTGTGGTATATGATTTTGATGGAATACTATTGTGTTGTAAGAAATAAGGAGCAGGATGGTTTTATACAAAACCTGAGAAGACTTATATGAAGTGATGCAAAGTGAAGTGAGCAGAACTAGGGAAACAGTTTACGTAGTAACAGCAATATTGTATGATTATCTAATGTGAATGACCTAGCTATTCTCAGCAATACAATGATCCAAGACAGTTCTGAAGGACATAAGATGAAAATTGCTATCCACCTCCAGAGAATGAAGTAATGGAATGTGAATGCAGATCAGAGAATGCTTTTTAAACTTTCTTTATTTTTCTTGTGGTTTTTTTGATCTGTTTTCTTTTGTTGTTGTTGAATCATTTCAGTCATGTCTGACTCTTCATGACCCCTGGTTTTCTTTTGCAACATGGCTGATATGGAAATATGTTTTGCATGACTGTACATGCATAATCAATAGAAAATTAGTGTCCTCAATGATGAAGGGAAGGATGGAGGGAATTCAAAACTCAAAATTTTAAAAATCAAATGTGAAAAATTGTTTTTACATGTAATTGAGAAAATAAATAAATATATTTTTAAAAACCATGTCTCCCAAAATACATTTTGGCATTCCTAATAGTCTAAGTCTAAGAGTAACTTTTAACAGAACTGAGATTGCTTTAACCTCAATACTTAAGAGAACTCATACAACATAAATATGGAGGAAGGGCTGTAATTAGTTGTGGAGGGGGAGGAAGAAGTTTATTCCCTTGACCACCTGACTGGCCACAGGCATACTCCTGCCAGAACCTGCTGTTGTAATATACATAAGACCAGAGATATATCTGATTCTTTCAATCAATTCAAATGCATTTCTTATGTGGCTGCCTTTTGATTTGATTCAATGATCAAGCACTTTGCACTTTATCCAAAATGATACCTAGTTTACGCTTTAATTGATTGATTTAATTTAGAAGTCTTGGCCACTTGCTCTGGATTAATTAGGTTGGGGGTTTTCTATCCCCATCCTTACATAAGTATTTCTTAAACTCAAGGCCACAAATTATAGAGAATATTCCATTTAGATTTGAAAGGTATCTTAGAGATGATCTGGTCCAAACCTCTCATTTTTCAGATGTGGAAACTGAAGAGACCCAGAGGTTGTAACTTGCCTAAGGTCAATGAGGTAGTTACTAGCAGAGCTGTTGTTTAAATTGGGGCCTTGTTGAAAAACCTGGTAAGACTTACTTGAACTGGTGCGTAGTGAAGTGAACAGAAAGAACCAGGAGAACATTGTACACAGTAATAACAATATTGCTCAATGAAGAACTATGAATGACTTAGCTATTCTCCGCAATGTAATGATCCAAGACAATCCTAGAAGACTAATGATGAAGCATACTATCTGCCTCCAGAGAAAGAACTGACATTATTTTAATACAGACTGAAGCATGTTATTTTTTACTTTCTTTCATTTTTTTTTCTTTTATTCAAGACTGCTTGTACAAAAAGACTAATATGGAAATGATTTACATAGTTGCACATATATAACTTATATCTGATTACTTACCACCTCAGGGAGAGGGGAGGAAGGGAGGGAAGAAAGGATAGAATTTGGAACTCAAAACTTTAAATTAAAATGCATAAAAATAGGGACAGCTAGGTGGTACAGTAGATAGAGCACTGGCCCTGAAGTCAGGGGGACCCGGGTTCAAATCCAACCTCAGACCAAACACTTGACATTTACTAGCTGTGTGACCCTGGGCGAGTCACTTAACCCCAATTGCCTTAAAAAAAATTTTTTTTAAATGCATAAAAATAATTTTGGCCTTGTTGATTCCAAGCCCAGAGTTTTCTATTTGTGACAAAGGCTAGACTAGAATCTAGACTAGAGCAATTTCTCAGTCCAGGGCTTTCTGCTCTAGTAGGCTGGGTTGTTGTTGTTGTTGTTTTTGGTTTTTGTTTTTTGTTTTTTTTTTTCCTCAACTGAATTCAGAGGTTCTCTCCCTCCCTTGCACATCCCCTCCTCTTCCTTTTTAAGAACTCTGATCTTTCTCATGAGCCAGGGACTTTGCTTCTCCATTTGGATATGTGGGCATGTCAACTCCAGGCCCAAGCTTCTAGTGACAGGCTGGAGGCTAGGGACAACCTTTCAGAAAGTGGCAACTCCCAGCAGAGGCAAAATGGGCCCTGAGCCCTGAACACTGAACATCAAATACAACCAGAGAGAATACTAATATGTATTTCACTCTGATGTCTATGATTACTATCCCCCAGGAACTGCTACCATCACAGCCTGTAAGTTAATGGAGCCATGGGAGCAGTCACCCCTGAGCTGGCTTACATTTTCCCTCCCAGGATGGAACCATGTCCTGGGTCAATGCCAATCCAAGGGCTAAGAGTCATTTCTTTCAATGAATTACTGACTAGCCTCTGAGGACATCTAAAGTAAAAATCACTTCTCTCAGACAATTCCTTGCTAATATGATTTCTGTAGCCTAGAGCCTGTGGGCTAGGTCCTTCATGGTGCTAACTAACTTGTTTCAGAGTAAATTACTGTCTTTTGTTATGGGCAGGGATATCCTATTTGTCTCAGAGCTTTCACTAGTGATAACCTGTAGAATTTCCTTTTACTTGAACAGTCAAAGCATTTAGCTTGGCCTGTACAATTTTGCCTTAATTATATCTTGGCTCTATCTTGCCTTTTAAAGTTCTGTTGATCATGACCATTTTCGCTGGGTAGTTGATCCTTGCTTGTAATCCAAGCTCCTTTGCCTTATCATATTCCATGCCCAACGGTCTTTTAATGTAGAAGCTTCAAGGTTCTGTGTAATCCTGACTATGGTTTGATGATATTTAAATTGTTTCTTTCTGGCTGCTTACAGTATTTTCTCTTTGACTTGGTAATTTTGGAATTTGGCTACTATATTCCTTGGTGTTTTCAGGAGGTGATCAGTGGATTCTTTCTATGTCTATTTTACCCTCTGATTCTAGGACCTCAGGGCAGTTTTCCTTGATGATTTCCTGAAAGATACTGTCCAGGCTCTTTTGTCATCATGATTTTCCAGGTCAGTTGTTTTACCAATGAGGTATTTTACATTTTCATCTATTTTTTCATTCTTTTGTTTTTGTTTGACTGATTCTTGCTCTCTCATAGAGTCATTAGCTTCCATTTGCCCAATTCAGGCCTTCCGGGTATTCACTGAGATGGACTGCGTTGGATTCTCCTCTTTCAAGGGCCCAAAGTTATTTGCCTGGTCCTAAAGTTATGCTTTTTATTTCAAGATTCCCAAAGGAAGGGAAAGTATTCATGTCAAATTCATTTTGAGTGGTTGAAATCACAATATGAGCCTGGTCAGTGGTTATCGGTCTTTCATTGCCTGTAACATAGGGGGGTCCTAACTAAAGACTTCTCCATTACCTAGTGGCCAGACTGTTGCCCCTTCCTCCATCCCTTGATCCCTGATCACTGAAAAGGAGATCACTTCATCATACAGCTTTTCTGTAGATTATCTCAACTGTAGCTTCCAGGTTGAGAAAGTGAAGGCAACCACTGTACATTCCTTTTTTGGACTGTACGAGGGAAGAAGTTGATGATGGATCATCTTTGGAAAGGGTAGAGTCAAGTGGTCTCTAAATTTGAATAAAATGATATGGAAAATGTCATGACTTTGATATTACTTGAACTATCTTTAAACATTAAGAAAGACTTTCATTATATTTTCCTTCTGGGTTGCATTAAAGCTACTCTCAGAAAGAGGTCACAAAGAAAGATGCTGCAAGAAGTTGCCCTTCATCCCCAACCCATCCCCCAAAAATAATCAATTTGAGAGGTATGGAAAGAGGAAAGAGACAGTGGAAAGAGACAGCTCAGAAACAGAGGCACTGGGTTTGAATCGAGCTATGCCATTTACCTGTGATCTTCAGCAAGTCATCCAAACCCTCCCTGCCCCTCAGTATCCTCATCAGTAAAATGAGGGAGGTTGACCTAAATGGTCTCTAAATCTCATTATATATAGGACACCAAGTCTATGCTGTTATTAGGATCTTGGAGTCAGCATTATATACTCCTGCTTGGGTGATAATGTGACTGCTGGTATGTATATGTAACTTTGCCAGCTGAGTTTCCCAGTTTTTTTTAACTCAAGTTAAAATGTCCTTGGATCCACCAAATTGGGGGAAAGGGGTCCCGAAGAAGTACCAATCATTTTGGCCAAAATGAACTTCTTTTCCTTTCAACTGTCATGGACTGCTGCAATGGGAGCCATCACATCTATGAGGTAAAAAACAAAACAAAACAAAACAAAACAAAACAAAAAAACCTGCAGAGAGAGCTTGGTCAACCTTTAAATGACTGATGTTAACAAAGATTACCTCCTTGTCTTCCTATCGGTATTGAGACCTTGGATTACTCCCACAACTACTGCCATGTTTGCTCCTATTCATGTACTGCTAAATGGATCTGGAGAAAGTCTTAAATTTGTGCTAAGTTGGTGCATTACATATTTGTTACATAATCACAATTGTTACATAATCTGCAGGGCCATCACTGCAGAAAGACAATCCTTTTATACCTCCCTAATTGATTTACTATCCCACTCTCTACAGGGGCTTTCCAAATATTTTCATCCCTCTTCAGGCTCCCCACAGTATCCCCTCTTCCCCACCGCTGAGCATTTCACCTCATACTTTACTGAAAAAATTTAAGTCCTCAGACAGAGCTCCCTCTTCTTACCTCCTCAGCTCAACTAAAGTTGATGTCTTCTTCCATTATCTCCCTATAAAGAGGTGGGCCTATTCTTTGGCAAGGGAAACTCCTCCACCTGCATCCTTGATCTCAACTCATCCTTTCTTCTCAGGCAGATTGTACATTCTACTTTCCCCATTCTCTCTAATCTACAGCTTCTCCTTATCTATTGACTCCTTGAATCCTACCTAAAAACAGGCCTCTGGCTCCTCCATCCTTGAAATATTCTCATTTGATCCTCCCTAGGTTTTTATGGCAATGCTCTCTCCTAGTTCTCTGAGGTGTCTGACCATTCCTTTTTAGTCTCCTTTGTTGATTCTTCTTCCAGGTTCCCTTCTCTTTACACAGTGCATGGTATGTATTAAGTACTTAACAAGTGATTGTTGACTCTCTGCCTACTGAGTGTACAGGTAGGTCCTGCCAAGGAAAGCAATCAGTGCTGGATCATTCCATTGTTTTTTGGGTGCTGGCTCAGGACTTCTCCAAGAATTCGAGTACACTCAATCTCACTAAACAAGGTAGTCCATCCCTATGTAGCCATCCATGAATCAGAATCAAGACATTGCTCCCCTGCATACATACTACCACTTGCTAGGTATTTGACACTGTCAACCTGTAAGAATTAGGATATTGCAGGTATTAAAATCTTTATTTGACAGATGAGGAAAATGTGGTTTAGGCAGAGTAAGACACTTGACCCTACTCATGGAACCATGACCAAGTCACAGGTACTGATTCAAACCCCCTACCTCTCTTGACTCTAAGTCCCCTAAAAAGGCCAGCTCTCAATTTTCACAGGTCTGCAAGGAAAAGGGCATTTCTCCAGGAGGAAATGTATCTTTGCTATCCAGCTAGGAAGCTTCTCTATCAGCTGGAATCTAGGCTTTGAGCAGGGATCTCTCAAACTGAACCAGTAATGGGCTTTTATATACTCTTTCCAGGGATCTCCTCACTTTTCCATTGGCATGAATAAGGTATGAATGGCCATCCTCATAATGAGTGTCAGAACAGAAAAATTCTTTTGTTTGCCCTTGCCAAGGAGCATCTTCAGTGCTTGGTTACCCTCCCAGCCCTCTCCTCAGCTCCTCATTTAGTTACATTTAACTTAGACACTTTCTAGGTGGATCAAAGCATTCCTCCTCAGGAGTTTCCCTCTCAATCAATTAAGCCATTCTCCTAAGCATCTTTTAAGTGTAATGCACTTAAAAGGAAACTCAAGTTTGCAGTGAAGAGATTTGAACCAAATGATTATATATGTTCCAGCAGGCCAGACAAAAGGATCCCCATATTTTAGTAATCCCAAGGTCAAAGCTTCACTTCTTTCTGATAGATGGACTATATAAGATAAAAACAACAAATGGTATGTGAAGACTGAAACTCTTCAAACTTTCAGGTGAGTCAGAAAAATTATTATACTCTTATATCAATGGCCAATTATTAAATTGAGATCCAAGCTTTTCTCCTCAATTTCCTCATTAAGAACCAGTTCTTGTTAAAATCAGTCTCTGAAGAACATGACTGATGAGATTACTCTTCATCTTCAAGAAACCAGCTCTTCATTCTTGGGTGGGACCCCCGACCAAGTAGGAGACTTAACTTCTATTTAGAGTATAAACTGGGCAAGTCCTTACCCTGGGGAAAGGACCCCTTCCCAGTCCTTGTAGCCCTCCATTAGAGTTTAGAGTGATTCAGCTCATGAAGGAAAAAACCAGTCAGAAAGTTCTGCAGGGAGATGGATTCCCCTGTCCAGATTGCTGGAGATGGCTGAGTGCTATGAAGAAGCCATGTTGTCAGCAGGAGGAGCTAAAGACTTCTGTCCCACCTTCTCATTAAATGTCCCCCAATCAGGGTTGATTTTCACTTGTCAGGGGCATTCCCATTTATAAAGGTATTTAAAGCTCTCAGAGTCTCCATTGAGCATCTTTGGTTACTGAGAGAAACCACTGACCATCAATTTGTTGATTGCCAAGTAGCCCAATTAATAAATTGATTATAAATTAGCCAGAAACTCTGTCTCTCAGGGGTTTTTATTTATCACATGAGTTAGTTTCTTAGTTTGAGCTTTTCCAAAAGCTCTGATGTTTATGACTAACTCCATAAGGTTATATTGTATATTATATTAATGTTATACATTAACTAATTATTACTTTGTTATTTACCTTTTTTCCTATTATTTCTGTTCAAATTCATCTCCTGAAAAGGGCATTCAGACCCTGAAGGGCATGGCTGAGTAGGGAGATTTGCTCCTAGTCCCCAAGACACAAGCTCTTTGATTAGGTGGCTAGGATCCCACCCAACTGGGAGACCCAATTTCTGTTTAGAGTATAAACAGAATCCAGTCTGGGCAAGCCTTTGCCTAGAGGAGGAACCCCTTGTCCTTGGTGGACTCTGTTAGAGTTTAGGGCAACTCAGTTCATGAAGGAGAAAACTAGCCAGAGAGGTCCAGATGGAGATGGTTTCCCCTGCCCAGATGCCTTCAGGCTGCTTAGTCTCATGATCAAGCCATGTTCTCAGTGGAGGAGCTGAATACTTGTAACCCACCTCATCAAATGCTCACCAATCAGAGTTAATTTTCAATTGTCAGGGGAGCCCCATTTTAGAAGAAATTTACCTCATTTCGGGGTATTCTTTTGCATCTTTATTTACTGAAACCACTGATCAAAACCACTAACCATCAATTGGTTGATTACTTGCTATCAAATTAATAAATTGATTATTAATTACTCAGAAGTTGTCTCTCAGGGTTTTCATTTGTAACAACATTTTATTACTTTCATAAAGCTGTTATATTGTGTATGCCTTTGTTATCTAGGAAAAGTAGAGGGGCAAATTTGCATTACATGAAAATCACTGTGTAGAAGTCTACAAAATGGTCCATTTGTGACAAGTGAGAATTGTCATCTATACTTTCAAAACATTACCAGACACAGAAAGGAATAGAAAACACTTTACAACATTTTTTACAAAGATATTTTTAAATGAATTTTTATTGGCTTCTTTTGTTTGTTTCTTCCATTGCTAAATTTTTTCCACAATATTTCTTTCCTATTCTCTACAAGAGAATCATGCCATATAACAAATCATATTTACTACAGAGGAAAAAATGGAAAGATGAAAAAAATTAGCAAAATTCCTCAGTTCCTGCAAAATATGCAATGTACCACACCCATGGACTGCCCAACTTTGCAAAGGACTTCTTCAAAGTATCCTTGTTCTTTGTCATTTTGCAACATTCACTTTGATGATTTTGTGGTTGTTCTTCCCATTTGTGCTTTCTTGACAAATAAAGTTGGATCAATACCCCTAACCAGGCAAATGCTCCCAAAGAAGTTGAAGATAGAGCGAGCGTACTATTATGACTAAAAAATGTCTACAGAGGCCTTTTTGAAAGGGTACCCAATACTGAAGAAAAAAGTAAGTGACTATCATTAGAGGGCTAGCTAAAGAGTGACATACCAATGTCCTATTGTATCTCCGTCACCATTTTTATTAGTCTCCTTCAGTTTTGTGTATGTTTCATGCCTGTCCCATTGTTGTCATTGTTGGCAGTGTCCTAATCATGTACATCAGCATTGTCAGTGGTATTATAGTATTATTATCAGTGCTGTAGTTATCACTGTCACTGACATTGGTACTGGCATTGCTATAGTTTCAGTATGGTTCATCACAATCTTCACTGCCATCACTATTAGTAGTGTCAACCTCAGAATGATTATTGCTATCCCCCAACTTTTTATATCATCATCATCATGACTGGCACCATTACTGGAGTTATTGTCTTTATCCTCATTGCTATTTCTATCATCATCACTTTTATTAAAAATGTTGTCTCCATTCCCATTTTTGTCTTCACCATTGTCATCAGTCTTGTGCCAACAGTGCTGCAGGTAACATCATGGTTCTCATTATTAATATTTCTATCATGATCAGTGGAACTTTTGGTATCATTATCACTGTTGTCAGTACCCTTGCTTCCATCACCATAATGGTTGCCACTATCAGTGTTATGGCCCTTTTCATCTTGACCATAATTATAACCAGTCTCTTTGGTATTGTCAGCATGGCTATCACCATCATCATAGTTATCATTATGTCTGTTACTATCGCCATCATCCTTAACCCTGTACTTACAATTGTCCTAGATATCAACAGCATCCTTATATTAGTTGCCATCATTGTCAGAGGTGGTTTCATCATACATTTCACCAACATTATTATCATTGTTCTTGTCTTCACTTTCATCATCTTCAGCAGTCTGCGTGGGATGCAGGTTGGAATGTGGAACATACAGAGGAGTCTTTCAATTCTTCAAATTGTCCTTGAATAATTTGGGCTGGAAAAGGAAGCTCGATGATAGGGAGGCAAGGAGAGAAACCTTGCTTTGGTGATGGGAGGGCATTCCATTGAGGATTGCTTTTATGAATTCAAGAGAGAAGCTCTGAGAGATAAGAAACTTCTTGTTAAGTCATTATTCAGTGATTTTTCACTCCTCACTTGACTTCTTTTCTCCACATGCCACTCCCCTCAAATCCCTAATGAAGTAATCTGGAGACGTTGAGAGCACTCAGCCCACCCCCTCATTGATTATCCAGCAATCAAGTCTTTTTTTCAGTCTAACTCTTCACAATCCCATTTGGGGTTGTCTTGGCAAAGATCTTGGAGCCATTTGCCATTTTCTTCTCCAGTTCATTTTACAGATGAAGAATTGAGGCAAACAGGGTGAAGTGACTAGTCCAGGGTTACATAACTAGTGTCTGAAGACAGCTTTGAACTCAGAAATATGAGTCCTCCTGACTCCAGGCCCAGTGCTCTATCTACTGCACCACCTAGCTGCCTTGATGAAGGCCTTACACCAGGCAAGAGTGTAATGTCTTACACTGGGAGGTTTAGTGTTTGAAACATCTACTCACTCTATATTTGGAGGGGGGGAGCTGGAACACCTGGTCTCAATTGGCACCTGGTGGAATGGGACAGCATGTACATGAGGAAAAGATTTTCAGGCAAATGAGGGGAGGGGAGTGGAGATAAGGCAGGGTATAGATAAGTGGTGGACCTTATTATCAGAGACAGGGTCAGGGAGGGGCCAAACCACTGGCCAGTGTCCCCTCTGAAAACTGTAATAAATAAGCATTGTACTCACGTACAGGATATAGCCACTACTGCCAAGTTTATTTTGAGTGAACCCATGATTTCCCATTCCTTTTTCCTGGTTTTGCTTACCACTCCCCCTTTTATTAAGGGGTGGCCAAAATACTTGCAAATCCAAACACAGGGCAGCCTCTGTACATGCCAACCAGAGTCTAGGAAAGGGCAGCAGCATGTGCTTTAGGAAAGTGATTGTAAAGACCTCAGATGACACTAGGCCATCTCCTATTGTACTTATCAGGTCCTATCAGGGTTGTCTTGCTCTTTTAGTGAACAGTTTTCTAACAAAGCAACAGGCAGTTTGAAATCATAACCTGACTGCATTCAACTGGCATTTGCCTTGGTTGCTACAATAAGTTCCCAAGATCAGTCACACCTGAAGGCCAACCCACTTTCCCCAGCTGTATCTAATCTGAAAGCTTCCCAACTGCCATCACCTCCCTTCCCCTTTCAAGGCTCAATAAAAATGGGTCTTTTCTATCCCTACTATGGTCGCTGACCCAACTGAGGGCAATAGGCGGTAGGCCATGCCAGGCCAGGCCATGAGTGTTGTGATTTGGGGTATTGAAAACCCCATAAGAGTACAGATGAGTCTGCCTCAAAGAATTCGACCACCCAAGCCTTCTTTCAGTCAAAGTAGCAAGATTTATTAACACAAATATGATGGGCAAGATTCCTAGTAAATCTGCTATTGTATCCTCAATAGGTACAGGCAGAGTTCCTAGAGAGTCTTTGAATTTGATGAGGATGGAACTGGTACTTACATACAAGAAAATACAATGAAAAGATCTGAATGGGATTAAGCAGTGGCAAATACCCTGGGGTGCCCAGGTAGAGACAATGAAAGGAGTTAGAAACAGTAAAAGAAAAGAGGAAACACTATGACCCAGGCACTGAATTGTTGAGGAAAGAATGAAACTACTCTGGAGGTCAGTAGATAATAGCTACCAGAATCTTGATTGGCTGATAGAGATGGATTGAGTGAGCCTGAAAGACATGTCTCTGTGAGTGCAAGAAAATAGAGTGAGAAGGAAGAGGGCTTAAGGTAAAAGCTAGGCTGTGTTGTCTATGGAGCAGGTATTCCAAAGAGTACAGTGGAATAGTGGGCAGAATGGGACACTGGGGGAACTTAGGTTGAGGGGGTTGATATTAATAAGGGAGCAATCCCTGGTCAGTGGGGGATAAAGAATGTGGTTTGATCAATGACAGCTGTGGGTTGAGAATCATGGAAATGGGAAAGGTGTAACAGGGTGAAAGTATGATAAACATTGAGGAATGAGTTGAAGTAGGTTATCATAGTCACTAGGGATTCAGTCTCTGGAGGCTTACTCCCAGAGCATCAGTCTGTGTAGCTGGAAACAGGAGGAAAAGTTTTCCCTCTGAGGCACCGCACTGCAAATTAAATATGTGGCTGCAACCACTGTCAGTTGAACTTGCACATCCAGATTGGTTTGACCTCACAACTTTAAATTTTCTCCCTTTCTAAACTTATCTTCTGTTTATTCCAAATTATATCCTATCATTCAAGTAAGAAGAATTGGCAAAGATTCAAATGACCATCTATTTTAAAGCATTGTCGGAAACATAAAATACATTTAAAGCATTGTCAAATACATAGAAACAAAATTTTAATCATACTATTTACAAGGATAGTAGTCTTCTTTAAATCATTTTCTATTTTTTATTCCCCCATCACTAGAATTTCTCCCAGTATTCCTCCTCCACACCCTCAGAGAACCATTCCACAAAATAAATGAGATTTATTATGGAAGAGCAAAAATTGGATAAGGAAAAAAAATCAGCAAAACTGATCAATACATCAAAAAAAAATCTGTACATATGTGCAATGTCCCACTTCCACCGACCTCCCACCTCTGCAACCAAGTTAGGTTCAGGTGTCTTCTCAAATCACTTCTTCAGATCCCTTCAAAATGGATCCAAAAACTCTTGTTTTCATGAAATTGGCAGTGATGCCCTGAAGAATTCCTCCTGTACAAAGAGAACTGAGTGATGAGAGGGACCAGGCAAGAGATGTTGGTTCAGGTTGCTCCAGACTTGATGGAAAGGCAGATCTGGAGCCAGGTTTTTTTTACAATCTTTTGGTGGAAATATGAATATGTCAGGGGCCTGGTTGGCTGCTGAGCTGGTCATGGAGGAAGTTGTTCAGTCTTAGGAAGGCAGCATCCTATGCACCTTTAAAGCAGACAGGAAACATGACAGTGGGTTGGGCAGCTGGTGCTGCTCTAAGTGCTGGTACAAGTCTATCATTTCTACAGGCATCAAGGATATACTTTCCTGAGTGAGATTCATGGTGTTGGTGGTGAAGCAGTAGAGGGTGTTGAGTTGCCCTAAGATCCAGGCAGTGACCAGCAACAGGAGAGTGAAGTAAAGAAGTTGGCAGAGGTGGAGGCAACTTCTGGGGAGAGGTTCTGGAAGTGGTGACTTGCTGACCACAGGGTAGTTAGGCTCTTGGCTACTTCCAAAGGTGAAAGTCACAGACCACTCATCTTCCATTTCAGGCTTTGAGTGCATCCACTGAAATGAGCTGGGTTTGGGTTCATCTTGTACAAGTCCCCCAAGTAAAGTACCTGGTCCTGGAGCAATGATCTCTTGCTGCACTGTTTGCAGCTACAGAGAGAAGGGTAGTTTTCAAAATGTCTTTGACTGACTGAAATGGCATTGTGGGACCAGGCTGTTGCTGTTGGCCTTTCTTTCCCTGCATATCAAGGACTTCCCCTTTTTCTGGTGACTAGATTGCTCCCCACTCCTTTAGCCCTTGATGCCAATCACTGATGGGGGAAGGGGGAATCACTTTGTTCTACAGATTTTCTGCTGGTCAGTTCAAACCTAGCTTCCAGGTTGAAGCTGTGGTGTCTTGAAAAGTTCCTTCTCTAGGAAGAGGACTGAAGGGATGAGAGCACTGAGACTTCAGTCAAGAGAAGCTGCCTCTGGCTTCTCCACTGGAATGTTTACAAGTTACTGGCTAGGTTTTTTCAGAGGTCTAGTCAGCCTCTGTGCTGGTCATGCTGTGGTTGGTACTGGAAGATGGGCACCCCATGTACCATGAAGAAGGCAGGAAACATGGCATTAGGTTAGGTACCTTGGAGTTGTTCTAACTGCTGGTGTTATTGGTAGTAAGAGTAGGTTCAAGGGCCAGAGATCAGTCCTTAGTAAGCCAGAGTTTGGAAAGGCACCAGGGATATACTTGTATGATCAAGTTTCCTGATGCTGGTGGTTGACCCTTAGATTAAGTGTCAAGGAATGCAGATGATGACCACTAATAGGAAAAACACAAGAAGTTGAAAGAAGAAAGCCCAATGTTGAGAAAGAGGTTCTGAAGGTTGTGTGACCACAGGGGCATAAAGTGCTTGGTCACTTACAGGGTGCAAAGCTGGTACTTGTAAATTATCCATTTCAGGCCTTGAGTATCCACTGAGATGAACTAGGTTTGTGTCCTTCTTGAACCAGTCTCCAAAGTAATTTGCTAGTCCTGGCCCAATGATTTCTATTGCATGAATGCACCTGGAGAGAGAAATGTTATTGACTAAGTCACTTTGAGTGGCTGAAATGGCAATATGAACCTGGGCAGGGGCTATTGACCTTTCCTTGCCTGAAATATAAAGGGGTCCCAGCTAATGACTTCTCCATTAACTGGTGGCCAGACTGTTCCCCCTCTTCTATCCCTTGATCCCTGATCACTAAGAAGGGGTAACTTCATTATATAGCTCTTCTGCAGGGTAGCTCAAACTTAGCTTCTTGTTGAGAAAGTGAAGGCAACCACTGTACATTCCTTTTTCTAGGATTTGGACTGTGAAAGGGAAGAAATTGATAATTATTTGAGGAGAGGGTAGAGTCAAGGCTTTCAAAATTTGAATAAAATTTTGTGGACAATATCATGGTGAAAAGGAAAAATAATTATCATCACATTAGTATTACTTTAAAAAAAAGTTTATCTTTCTTTATATTTTCCTTAAAGCTGCTCTTAGAGAGGTCAACAAAAAAGATGCTGCAGAAAGTTAACCCTCGTTCCCTCCTCTTCCCACCCCCCCTAAGAAAAAATCAAGTTGAGGACTATGAATACCTCCTGCTCTGTGGGAATGTTTGCCTACCTATGAATTCACTGAGGCCAATACATGGAGGCAGTGTAGTATAGAGACAGCTCAGATAGAGAGCTACTAGGTTGGAATCTAACTCTGCCATTTACTGACAATCTTCAGCAAGTCACCCTAACTCTTGGCCTCTCGGTGTCCTCATCAGTAAAATAAGGGTGGTTGGATTTGATTGGCCTCTAAAATTTTTCTGAACTCTAGGACTCTGAGTCTGATCTTCTGATCCAGGAGTCAGTATTATAGCAAACTTCCTCCTTTCCCCTCCTACTTTTCTGGGTCAAATTAATATGCTCTTGGATCCATGCAATTGAAAGAAGGAGAATTATTTTAGACATTTGAGAATATAATTCTGAAAATGGGTCCATAGGTTTCACCAGATAGCCAAAGGGATCCATGATACAAAAACAGGAATATTATCACACCATTCAATCTAATCAGCTCCTCATGAGTTCAGTTATCATCTCTATGGAAATGATTCTCAGATCATACACATAGCTTAACCTCTCTGCTAACCTTCACTTTGGCATCAACAAGTACCTTTTGGACAATTCAAACTGGATGTCCCATAGGCATCCTAAACCCAACATACCTAAACCAAAGCCATTATCATTCCTTCCAACCCTTTGGTCTTTAAAATTCCTTGTTACTGTCAGGGCACCACCATCCTCATAATTAACCAGATTCATAACCTTAGCCTCCTCCTCATCTCCCCAATTGTACTCACCCCAGATATCCAAACTCTTGCCAACTCTTGTCGTTTCTATCTTCAAAACAACTATGCCTCATGCATGCTCCCTTCTCTGCACAAGCACAATCACCACATTTAGGTAAGCACTTACAACCTCATACCTGGACAGTTGTAGGAACCTTCACTTTGTCTTTCTGTCTTTAGACTTCCCCACTCCAATCCATTTTTTATTCAACTTTCAAAGCCATCTTCCTAGTGCACATTCTGACTCCTCTACTCAAAAAATTACATGGGTTCCTTATTACTTCCAAGATTAGATATCAAACCCCCTGACTTCCCACTCTTCACCTTCTTCCTCTGAGATTTCCTGTCATTCACAATCTCTGTACATATTCTATATAAACATGGCTGGTCATGTGGTCTCCTGTTAGAATGTGAGATTTTTGTTGGTGGGGACCATTTTTTTTTTTTGCCTTTCTTTGTATTCCCAGCATTTAACTCACTGCCTGGTATATGGTAATTGTTTAATAAATGCTTGTTGACTGACTGGCTGCCTGGTGAGTGCATAGGTAGGGCCTGACAGGGAAAGCAATTAGACCTAGATTACTCAAGTGCATTTGGATAATGGTTCAGTACCTCCCTAAGAATTCATCTCCAACCAATCTGCAATCATATATCACTGCATCAGAATCAAGGTCTGAGTGGGCCTCATCTACATAGCATCTAATTGACCTAAAAACCTGGGGCCAGTCTTCATGTATCATCCCATTTGAAACTGACAGTTCGCCTGAATTAGGATATTAAGATCCGTCTTTTACAGATGAGCAAACTGAGGTTTAGGCAGAATAAGTTGTTGTTCTTCAGACTTTTCAGTCCTGCCCCACTCTCAGTGACCCTATTTGCCCTCTCCTAGTTTTCCTCTGAGGTGTCTGACTTCTCAGTTTAGTTGGCTGATTCTTCATCAAAGTACCCTACACTTATCACTGTGCCTGGCACAAAGTAAATGCAAAATAAATCTTATTGACTGACAGCCTGCCTACTGAGTGCATAGCTAGGTCCTAGCAAGGAAAGCAATCAGTGATGAGTATCTTCAGTGTCTTTTGCTTTCTAGTTCAGGGCCTCTCCCAAGAACTGAGCTACACCCATTCTCCCTAGCCAAGATAGTTCAGACCAATGTAACCATGGATCAGAAATAAGACACTGCTTTCCTTCTGAGTGGGCCTGACATAACTGTCAAACTAACGTCACAATCTGCTCACAGCAGGTCTCTGGATAGGTGATGTTAAGAGCTTGTGTGAGTAACTCTTTTGCAAGAATTAACATCTCTATTTTACAGATAAGGAAACTGAGGTTTAGGGTGGATAAAAAAAACTTGACCATGGTCATGGAACTAAGATTATGTCACAAGCACTGGGGCAAACCCTAAATCCCTACTGATTCCCACTCTTTTCAGAAGGCCAGCTCTCAGTTTTCCCAGATCTACCAGCAAAAGGGCATTTCCCTAGGAAAACACCTACCTGGGATGTCCTGCTAGGCTTCTCAGTTAGGAACACAGCTACAACTGGAATCTAGAGTCTGAACAGAGACTTCTCAAAACTGAACCAGTACTGCCCTTTTATATTCCTTTTCCTCCCAAGGTTCTCCTCCTGCCATGGCTTTTCCATTTTCATAAAGAAGATGTGAATTCCAACCTGTCATGAGTAGTCAAGTAGAAAAATCCCTTTGTTCCATCTCACCAATCACCACCCTTCAGTTTTAGTTACCCTCTCAGCTCTCTGCTTAGCACCTCATTTAATTAACATTTAACTCAAACTCTTTTGAGTGTATCACTCCTCAGAAACAAGGAAGAGTGAGTTTATCCACTGAATTAATGAATTAATCACACCAGTTTCCTAAGTACCTACTAAGTGTGAGGTACTTAGAAAAAGGAACGTTCCAATCTTCTTGCAGTGAACAGAGCTTTTTGCCAAAATATCACACATGTTACTGAAGGGCTGAGGAAAAAAATCCCATTGTGTGAGTAAGCCAACCAAGGTCCAAGCTCCACTTCTAATCTTCAGACTAGACAACTGTTATCTACTATGAGGGAGTCAAAGCCTCCTCTGGAGCCTCAGGTCCTTGGACAGGGAAGCCACATGTGCCATGCAGAGCAGCCATGGCATCAAGAACCAACTAACTGTTGGGGGGACCATCAGATGGACAAAACAAAAGATATCAACAAAAACATTCTTTAGAAAAGACTACTACTCTTGTAAATAGTGTTGATTAACGCTTATCATGGTGAGAGGACAATAGTCATTATACAATGCACATATTTTCAGTTCATTGATACATTTTGCAATGTATCAATAAATTTAAATGACTTCATTTTTTCTCTAAAAACACTATTTGTCATAGAAGATGACTCTCTGGGAGAGAGATGACAGTGTTATATAATATAATTACTATAAACCCTTTTTATTTTAATAAAAGCAATTGTATTCAGGGCCTCAGATACTTTGAAGGGATAGACCATTGGTGTGGTATGTTGCAGATTTTTGCAGATTTTTCCAACATAGTGATCAGTTTTGTTGACTTTTTTCCTTTCTATTTTTTCCCCTGCAATAAATACTATTTGTTACATGGAATGGCTGTCTTGGAGAGAATGGGGAAGGAATATTGGCAGAAATTTTGGTAATAGAAAAAACAAAAGATATCAATACAATTTTATTTTTGAAAAAGAAAACTATCCTTGTATTTATCTTGAAATATGGATAATCATGTAAATCTCTGCCAACTCTGCTTACTTCAATACTAGGATAAGATTGAGAATAGAGGAAAGCTATGTCTAGAAGGGGAGAGGATTTTAAGTTGTGAGGTTCATAAACCCAATTTGGGTCTGCTAGTGCAATTGACTGGGGTTGATGCAGGTTGGGACTTCAGGGACCCCAAAATACTGAGGTTCAGGGTGAAGTTGTCTGGAAAGAATTTGCAGACTCAAGCAGTCTTCCAGTCAAGTGGCAAAAAAAAAAAAAAGTTTTATTATAAGATTATTAACGGAGGGCAGAGCTCCTTAGGGAACTCATAATCTAACAGGAGTGATACTAAGGTTTATATAGGAAAGGTACAGTGAATGTGTGCCAAGTATGCTAATTAGGTGGTAACGTAGAGTTTCTGTGCCTTGGGCACAGGCCATCATTCACTACTGGCATGGCCTGGGGGTTGGGGCTTCTAAGGAGTCTATATGTCTATATTTGTATTTCTGTAACAAGATAGACTCCGGAGTTGACATCTATAGCTTGACTTCTGCATTGTATATCATAACTGTGTGAATCAGTACATGACAATTTTGCTGGTACAAGACAGCCCTGTTCATATAAGGGAAATTCTACAGAGGCCAGCTTGTTATTGTAATATGGAGAGATAGTTTGCCTCACTGGACCCACTCACAAGTTATTGCCAGAGATAGGGTATTTGGACAGGGGAGAGATATGGTCCTAGTGCTGGGGTCCCAGCATGAGTGCCACATCAGGGTAATAGTCATATATTTAATTTAGAGCACAGTACCTGAATTCATTAATTCAATGGATAAACTCACTCTTCCTTGTTTCTGAGGAGTGATACACTCAAAAGAGTTTGAGTTAAATGTTAATTAAATGAGGTGCTAAGCAGAGAGCTGAGAGGGTAACTAAAACTGAAGGGTGGTGATTGGTGAGATGGAACAAAGGGATTTTTCTACTTGACCACTCATGACAGGTTGGAATTCACATCTTCTTTATGAAAATGGAAAAGCCATGGCAGGAGGAGAACCTTGGGAGGAAAAGGAATATAAAAGGGCAGTACTGGTTCAGTTTTGAGAAGTCTCTGTTCAGACTCTAGATTCCAGTTGTAGCTGTGTTCCTAACTGAGAAGCCTAGCAGGACATCCCAGGTAGGTGTTTTCCTAGGGAAATGCCCTTTTGCTGGTAGATCTGGGAAAACTGAGAGCTGGCCTTCTGAAAAGAGTGGGAATCAGTAGGGATTTAGGGTTTGCCCCAGTGCTTGTGACATAATCTTAGTTCCATGACCATGGTCAAGTTTTTTTTATCCACCCTAAACCTCAGTTTCCTTATCTGTAAAATAGAGATGTTAATTCTTGCCAAAGTGTATTAAGTATACTTAATAGAGAATACTATTCAGGGCCCCAGACATTTACTAGCTATGTGACCCTGGGTAAGTCACCTAACTTTTCTCTGCCTCAGTTCCATCAATTGTAAAATGGGGATAATAGTCACCTCCATCACCTACCTCCTTGAGTGGTTGTGAATATCAAATGACATAATATATGTAAAGGACTTAGCACTGTTCCAGGTACACAGTAGGTCTTTAATAAATACTTTTATCTTTCCTTCCTCTCTCTTCTGAGATGCCAGTGGATAGGAATCCCTATCTTATTTTCAAACAGTTGGCAGTAGCCATTTTTGCAGGGAAGCAGTTAAAAGAAAATGCTTCCCTTAAGGAAAGAATGAATTGAAAGAAAGCCAAGTCTCCAATAACTGTTGGGGTTTTTTTTAACTTGATAATTATATTTAAAAATATTTAGTTTCATTTATAAGCCTATATATTTCAAAGTATTTTCTGAGAATCCTTTGGTCTCACCAGAATGTCAGAGGAGTCCATGCAAAAATGGTTAAGAATCTCTTCTGTATTAATAGGGGGTACAATCTTTTCCTTCACCATAATAAGAGAGATAGTCCTTTCAACTGGAATACAAGAATCTAACCCAATATTCCTAATGCTAGCCTTGTTCAGAGATGAAATCTCTCTTACTGAGACAGGGGGTTCAGTCCCATAGTCCTTGGTCTCTTTGGAGAAGACAGTAGGTTCTGCTGTAGAAGGTGTTATTGCTGAGGATTCCAGTCCTAGACCTGGTCAACTATTCAGGCATTTGACAGGGAAAGAATTGCCTACATTTCAGATGGCCATCTGAGAAGGGCTGTGCTCTTTTGTCCCTTCATGGTTGTATGTGGAAAAGAGGAGAAGCTGTGTCATTAGGAGGGAGCCAGGTCTGAAGGAATGTAAGATGATGAAAGGAGAGAGTAGAAAAAAGTGTTTAAGATGAAAGCTAGTTTGTTATGTATGGAAGAGACGTTTCAGAGAGAGAAGGGGTGGATAGCTTTAAAATGGAACATTGTGATGGCTTAGGTTGAAGTGGGTATTAGTAAGAGTTTTCCCTGCTCAATGGGGGATGCAGAATGTGTTTTGATCAGTCATAGCCGAGGTTTCAGAATTGTTGGCAGCAAAAGGATATGCCACGCTGAAAGGATGGTTATCATTGAGTGACGAGTTGAGGTTAGGTTTTCATATATCTTAGTCCCTAGGGCTTTAGCCTCTGAGGAGTCCTCCAAGAGCACTACACATCAGAGTCTAGCTGGAAAGAGAATGGGTGATGGGAAAAAAAGAGAGCAGGCAAGAGGTCTAGGACAAGGCAATCAGTGTGGAATGCTAGAAGTTTGCTGGGAGAGGAGACCAACAAGTTTTGCTGGCCCTGAAAAGCTAGGTCTCTCTCTTCCTTCCTCTGCAGGCCTCAGAGAGGCAACAAAAGTTCTGTGGAATGGCTAACTTCCTTCAGAGTAAAGTTTAGCTGATTTTCATCATTATTAAATAGGAAGGTTCAAATGAAATCACGTGTTAAGGACCTTTAGCAAACTTGAAAGTTCCTTATAAATGTCTTCTTTTATTACAGTTAGGAAACTCTTCAGGGGAGACATGGAGACAGTGAGCCACTATTGAATTTTTATCCATGAAATGGTTATGGCACTTACTAGAAGGTATATTGTCCAGTCATGCTTATTCTTGCTACTGCCTTAGGTGCCTAGACTTCAGGGAGTTTCATTTCCTTAACTTGTAGCCAAGCCCAGAAGCCCAGTGAGCTAGATTAGCTACTAGTGCAGGACATTTCCTGAACCTGGGAAGGCCATTCTTTCTGTTTGTCCTGCCAGGAGCTGGTTCTTGATGCTGTGGCTGCCCTGCATGGCCCATGTGACATTCTTGCCCAAGGGGAGGAGGCTTTTTGACTCCCTCCTACCTGATGGTAATTGTCCAGTTCAGAAATCAGAAAAAGTGAAGCTTGGGCCTGGATTGGCTTACTCAGACACTGAGATCCTTTAATGAGTCTGGCTATGGGATCATTTGGTAAAAAGCTATCTTCACTGAAGAGAAGACTTGATCCTCACTTTGTCAAAGCACTCTACACTTAGTAAATAATTAGAAAAGTACTATGATTAGCTTATCAAGGGAGTAGGTTCCCTCTTCTTTGTTTCTGATAAGTGAACACTTTGATGAACTCAGAAAGTGTCCCGAGTTCAATGTAAGTAAATGAGGCACTAAGCTGGGAATGTAACTAACCAATAAGGGCTGGTGCTGAGTGAGGGGGAAACAAAGGAATTTTTCTATTGTGCCACTCATTGTGAGGATAGCAGTTCACACCCCTTCTTCTTGTGAATGGGAAAGAACTGATGATATCTGGGAAGAGCATATAAAAGCCTAGTACTGGCTTTCATTGAGAAATTCCTGCTCCAACACCAGAGTGGACCCCAACTGCAGTTGTGATCCTGACTAAGAAGCCTCCTAGCAGGATTCCAAAGGTAGGTTTCCTCCTGGGAAAATGCCCCTTTTTCCTGCAGATCTGTGAAAATTTGAGAGCTGGCCTGTTCAGAGGACTTGGAGTCACTAGAGCTATGGGGCCTGGGAGCTTACTGTCTCCTTAACTCCGGTTGTCTGTCAGGATCAAATGGGATAATACATGGAGCCTGGCAGGAGGTCTTAAGGTTAGCCAGATGTATTTAGGTCAGGATCACTTAAAAAGAGAGCAGTGGCATGATTCTAACACAGTGATGATATTATTCTGGACAGTCTTGGTTGGGGAGATTTAGGTGTAGCTGAATTCTTAGGGAGCTCCCTAGGTAGCATCCAAATGCTTTGGATTAGTCCAACACCAGTTGTTTGCCTTGGCAGGACCTATCTATGCACTCAGTGCAGTCAGGCAACAAGCATTTATTAATCACTTACTATATACCAGGCAGTGAGCTAAATACTGGGGATTTAAAGAAAGGCAAGAACATGATCCCTGCCATCGAAGAGCTCACATTCTAATGGGGAGACTGTATAGAAACTTCTATGTGAATATACAACATATGTTATAGTGTAAATGACAGGGAATTTTTAGAAGGAATAGGGGAAGGGTGAGGAGCCAGGGGATTTGATATTTTATCCTGGAAGTAATAGGCTTGGCAACAGCTCGGATATCTGGCATGAGTGCAAGTGGGGAGACGATGATAACACTGAAATTATGAGTCTGGGTGATTATGAGGATAGTGGTGCTCTTGACAGTAATAGGGAATTTTAAAGAACAAAGGGTTCATAAGGAATGACAATGTCTTTGTTTTAAACTTGTTGGGTTTGAGATGCCTATGGGGCATCTAGTTTGAGTTGTCCAAAAGGCAATGGGTAAAGCTCAGGAGAAAGGGGTGGGGAACCTTCAGTCTTAAGGCCACATGTGGACCCCATTTGGGGATTTCTTGGCAAAGATACTAGAATGGTCTTCTCCAACTCATTTTCCTGAGAGGAACTGAGGGAAACAGGGTGAAGTGATTTGCCCAGGGTCATAGAGCTAGTAAGTGTCCAAGACCAGATTTGAACTCAGGAAGAAGAGTCTAGCCACTGCTTAACCTAACTGCCCTTAACAGATTTAAAACAATTCAAAAGTAATGATAATTATATTTTGTTCCTTTTTGCCATGACATTTCCACATCATTTTGTTGAAATCTTGAGACCACTTGTCTCTACCCTCTCCTCAGATGATCCTTCCTTGATATCTTGCCTCTCATATTCTATCTTCTACAATGAGGAATGTGATTACCTTCACTTTCTCAAACTACAAACTATGTTTGAGGTAACCCACAGAAAAGTTACATAATGAAATGATCCTCCTCTCAGTGATTAGATATCAAGGGGTGGAAGAAGGGAGAACCCTCTGATTATCAGATAAAGGGAAAATTATTCTGGAAGCTAATTCTCTCTGATAGTGCAGGCAAAGAAAGCCAATAGCCTGCCCAGGCTCATATTGCTATTTCAACCCCATAACTTTGATACTAACCCTTCTCTCTATAGGTACCAGTGGTGAAGTAGAAATCAACGAGATTCAGCTTAGAACTGGAGCTGGCAAGGTAGCATCTTGATACCTCCCTTGCTCCCTGGTCATTGTCTCCTCTCCCTCTTTCTTCTAATTATCTTCTTTCCTCTCCTGTCCTCTTCTCTCTTCCTTCTCTCCTTTCTTCTCCTTCATTTCTTCTTCACTTCCTTCTCCCTCCCCTCTCCTCTTGCTAAAGCCCAGCTGGCCCAGCCCCACTTCCATACCATCATGGACAACATCAGCCCCAGCATCGTGATTGAAGATGATGAATCAGGCTATGACCTGGACTTATTTTGCATCCCTAAATATTATACTCAAGACCTGGAAAAAGTATTCATTCCTCATGGGCTAATCCTGGACAGGATCGAACGTTTGGCACGAGATGTAATGAAGGAGATAGGCCACCATTTGGTTGCCCTATGTGTCCTCAAAGGTGGCTATAAATTCTTTGCTGATTTGCTGGATTATATCAAGGCACTGAACAGGAATAGTGATCAATCAGTTCCTATGACTGTAGATTTTATCAGATTGAAGAGCTACTGTAACGACCAGTCAACTGGGGACATAAAAGTGATAGGGGGAGATGATCTCTCAACCTTAACTGTTAAGAATGTCCTGATTGCTGAAGATATAATTGACACAGGGAAAACAATGCAGACTTTGCTTTCCCTGATCAAGCAGTATAATCCAAAAATGGTGAAAGTAGTCAGCTTGCTGGTGAAAAGGACCCCACGAAGTGTGGGATACAGACCTGATTTTATTGGATTTGAAATTCCAGATAAATTTGTCGTTGGCTATGCCCTGGACTACAACGAATATTTCAGAGATTTAAACCATGTCTGTGTCATTAGTGAGACTGGCAAAGACAAGTACAAAGCATGAGATCAACTTGGTGTGCATAGAAGGTTTGAAACACTTGGGGGAAACCCATTAACTTCACCTCTGGACCCCCAGCTCAATTTGTCCATTGTTTCAGCCCTGTGACCATCTTATTAGAGCTTTTTGAATCGACTATATCTTGTCGGTTTTACATTGGAGGAGTGTCAAAGGTTGCTGAAGTTCTGATTGCTGTTCCATTTGCCCTACAAAACTTAGAGACTATCACTTCCCCTGGGCGGGTTATATTTCTTAAATTGCTGTTTGACTTATGAATGGGAAATTACTTAAACTACTGAAATGAAATAGTTCAAGTATTATGCATATAAGAGATGCTTAAAGAAGGATAGATTGATTTTTAAATGGGTAATTTATTTATGGATGTTAATGAAAATGCAGAGAACTGATTGAATATTGTTAATTAACACCTTTTCCTTTTCAAAAAGGAAGCAGTTTCAATATCTGTTCCAGTTTTGTTCAGAATACAAGAGGTTTGATTATTTTCTGATATCCTTATCTCTTTAAGAATTACATTATGATTTCAAGATCTTTGGCTGTTGTTGCTAATACTGAATTAAGATGGAAGCAAAGAGTTCATTGCATTGACATGGGTAATAGAAAAGCCAAAAAATAAAGTTTACTGAGCTGTCTGTGTCCCACTCTTACAGATTATTCTCTTTTTTTTGTGCTCGCCAGTCAAAAGTAGTTTTCTGAAATCCATGACATTTGGTTTTTGAAATCTGTAATGCAAAATACTTAAAATAAAAGTTGTCTCTTTAAAAGAAAAAATAACCATTGCTCTATGATGGGGTCATCACTTTGGAGGCTTGCACAAGAACCCAATCCCAACACATTTCAGTGGATACCCTCAAGCCCTGAAGTGGAAGTCTTGTCTGTGATAATTATGGCCTATGAAGCTGACCCAAACATGGAATTCTCTATCTACCTCATCACCTAGCTGCCCTGATGAGGGCCTTATCCTGGGCAAGAGGTAATCCCTTATGGTGGGAGGTTTAGTGTTTGAAACATGTATTCATGCTGCATTTGGAGGGAGGAATTTGAAATATTGGGGCACAACTGGCACCTGGGGCTGGGGGGAGTTGGAGAGCATGTACACAGGGAGAAGATTTTGAGGCAAATGGAGGGGAAAAAAAGGTAAATAAGAGATGGAATAGATAAGTGGTGGGCCTCATAATCAGGGACAGAGTCAGGGAGGGGCCCAACCATGGACTAGCAACCTCTATGACAACTGCAATAAATATAGGGGATTGCACTAGTGTACAGAAGCTAGCCACTACTGCCAAGTTATTTTTAGTGGACCCATGATTTCCCATTACCCTTTCCTGGTTTTGCTTAACATCCCTTTATTAAGGAGTAGCTAAGGGCAGCAGCATGTGCTTTGATACCCTTTAGAAAAATGATTGTAAACTCCTGAGATGACACTAGGCCATCTCCTTTTGGACACCTGCACCTATCAGGATTATCTTGCTCAGTTATCTATCAAAGCATCAGGCAGTTTGAAATCATGACCTGAATGCATTCAACAGGCATTTGCCTTAGGTGTTACAGCAAGTTCCTGAGATCAGCCACAACTAAAGGCCAACTCACTTTCCCCAGCTGCATCTAATCTTAAAGCTTCCCAACTGCCCTCACCTCCCTCCACC
This sequence comes from Vombatus ursinus, assembly GCF_900497805.2. Classification (NCBI taxonomy): domain Eukaryota; kingdom Metazoa; phylum Chordata; class Mammalia; order Diprotodontia; family Vombatidae; genus Vombatus; species Vombatus ursinus. The sequence goes on from NW_020954558.1 coordinate 1,088,798, forward strand.
TTTCAAGGTTCAATAAAAATGGGTCTTTTCTATCCTTGCTGTGGTTGCTGAACCAACTGAGGAAGAATAGAAAAGGCCAGGCCATCAGTACCTCCCTTACTTCAAAAGCCCCTGACCTTAGCTGAGACTCTTTCCTGGCACTTAACTTACATTTCTCCCTGCGGAGTATGAGAGGGAGTCCCATAGCTACCCCCTGTCTTCTCTGGAGAATGGGGGAAAAGGAAAGGAACAAAACTTTATTTAGCACCTATAAGCCAGGTACTGTGTTAAACACTTGACAAACACAGTTAACTACAAACTGACTAAGGCTGACAGTCTCCCTTCCTAGGCCAACAAATTGCCTGGAGCTGACCAGACATTGTCACTCCCAGCCTCTGACTATTTTGTAAATCTCCCACCTGCAGCTTGGCCACTCCTTCTGCCTTAGTACCCTACATAATTCCTGTTCCTAGTGTCCTTCTGGGGTACCCTGGAACTTGCTGTGTGGCACCCCCAGATACAACTCACTTGGCCTGGATTAAAGACCTCCTTTTTGCACCTGCTTCCATAACTCTCAGTCCAGAGACAGTAAGGTGATCAAACAACTGGTCAGAAGGAGATTACAGGAGTCTTTTTACTACCACTGAGGCAGGATTTTCTTGCTTTTCTGATACTCTGATCCAGGTCACAGTCCTAGGTGGCAGTCTCAGGGCAAGGAGGAGCACTAGCACACCAGAGCTTGTGGCCACAGTAGAGCAGGGACCTGACTCACAGTTTGAGGGCAGAAAAGAGTGCTTGTGGTCACTCACAGAGCGGAGTACAGTCCAGGAGAGTGGTAAATACCTCTCCTTAGATTATGCCACCTTGGAAGAACAGAAAACTTACAGGTCCCTAGAAATATATCTGGATTTTTTCTTTAAGTGAGGCAATCGGGGTTAAATGACTTGCCTAGGGTGACACAGCTAGTAAGTATTATGTGTCTGAGACTAGATTTGAACTCAGGTCCTCCTAACTCCAGGGCCAGTGCTGTAGCCACTGCACCACCTAGCTTCCTCCTAGAAATAGCTCTTAAAATAGTTTCACAAAACTCCAGAAGCCTGGGACAGTGAGCCTTCCTCCCTGGAAGCAGAGCCCTGCTTTAACAAAGAGGTAAAAATCAGGTCATAGGTTGGGAAAATGTGCAAACAATGGGGGAAAAAAATCTGACCATAGAAATTTACTATACTGACGAGGAAGATCAAAATACACACTCAGAAGAAGATAACAAAATCAAAGTTCCTACATCCAAAGCCACCAAGAAAAATATGAATTGGTCTCAGGCCATGGATGAGCTAAGAGAAGATTTTGAAAATCAAGAGATGCAGAGGAAAAATTGGGAAAAGAAATGAGAACAACACAAGAAAATAAAAAAAAACAAGTCAAAAGCTTGATAAAGGAGACACACAGGCAAAAAAATATATACTGAGGAAAATAACACCTTAAAAAATAGACTAGGCCAATGCTAAAAGAAGTACAAAAAGTCAATGAGGAGAAGAATGACTTAAAAAACAGAAGTGGCCAAATGGAAAAAGAGACACAAAAATTCACTGAAGAAAAAAAAAACTCTTAAAAAGTAGAATTGGCCAAATGGAAAAGGAGGTACAAAAGCTCACTGAAGAAAATAATTTCTTAAAAATTAGAAGTGAACAAATGAAAACTAATGACTTTATGAGAAATAAAGAAACAATAAAACAAAACCAAAAGAATAAAAAAATAGAAAACAATGTGAAACAACTCATTGGAAAAACAACTGACCTGGAAAAGAGATCCAGGAGAGATAATTTAAAAATTATTGGACTACCTGAAAACTACAATTTTAAAAAGAGCCTTAAAAGTTAAAAAAAGAGCCTAGACATCATCTTTCAAGAAGTTATCAAGGAAAACTGCACTGATATTCTAGAACCAAAGAGTAAGATAGAAATTGAAAGTATCCATTTATCACCTCCTAAAAGAGATGTCAAAATGAGAACTTCAAAGAATATTGTAGCCAAATTCCAGAGTTCCCAGGTCAAAAATAAAATACTGCAAGCAGCCCAAAAGAAACAATTTAAATATCATGGAGCCATGGTAAGGATTACACAGGTCTTAGCAGCTTCCACATTCAAGGATCAGAGGGCTTGGAATATGATATTCTGAAAGGCAAAGGAACTTTGATTACAACCAAGAATCAACTACCCAGCCAAACTGAGCGTAATCTTTCAGGGGAAAAGATAGACATTCCATGAAATTGGGGAATTTCAATCAATCGTAATGATAAAACCAGAGCTGAACAGGAAATTCAATCTTCAAACATAAGACTCAAGAGAAGCATAAAAAGGAAAAGAGGAAAGAAAAAGTTATTTAATAAGGTTAGACTGTTCACATCCTTACACGAGAAGATAGTACTTGTGACTCTTGAGAACTGCATCTTTATTAGGGCAGTTAGAAGAGGTATACATAGACAGAGGGTGTGGGTAAGTTGACTAATATAAAAAATTAATTGAGGGGTGAAAAAAAGGATTTTGCTGGGAGAAAAAGAAAGAAGAGGCAGAACAGGGGAAATTGCATCATGTGAAGAGGCATTAAGAGACCTATTACAGAAGAGGGAAAGGAGTGAAGGGGTTGAACATTTTTTGGGCCTGACTTTCATTGGATTTAGCTCAAAGAAAGAATAACATATATATTCAGTTGGGTATAAAAATCTAGCTTACTCTATGGGGAAGTAGGAGGGGAAAGGGAGGCAGTAGATAGAAGGGAGGGCAGAAGAGAGTACAGAAGTAGTAGGGGAAAGGAGAAAGAAAAGAGAAAGGGGCTGATAATAGGGAGGGCAGATTGAGGGAGGAAGTGGTCAGAAACAAAATGTGGTGAGGAGGGAAAGAGTGAAAGGAGAAAGAGAAGTATAAAAAGGTGGAGGGAAGAAATATGATGGAGAGAAAGATGCCGTTAGTATTCATAACTGTGAATGTGAATGACATCAATGCTCCCATAAAATGAAAGCAGAGAGCACATTGGATTAAAAACCAGAATCCTACAATATGTTGTTTACAAGAAACACATCTGAAGCAGAGAGATATACACAGAGTAAAGGTAAAAGGCTGGAGTAGAATATAGTATGCTTCCACAGAAGTAGAAAAAAAAAGCAGGGGTGGCAATCCTAATCTGAGGCAACGCAAAAGCAAAAAATAGATATAATTAAAACAGAGAAGGAAAAAAAAAAACTACATCCTGCTAAAAAAATCATAGAAAATGAAGTAATAACTAAACATTTATGCATCAAGTGGTATAGCATCCAAATTCTTAGAAAAGTGAGTTACAGGAAAAAATAGACATAAAAACTATGCTGGTGGGGTGCCTCAACCCCACCCCTCTCAGAACTATATAAATCTAACCACAAAATAAAAAATAAAAAATTTAAGAACGTGAACAGGATTTTAGAAAAGTTAGATATGATAGACCTCTGGAGAAAACTGAATGGGGATAAAGAAGAACATACCCTTTTCTCGGGAGTACATGGCATCTACACAAAAAGTGACCATAAAAACCTCAAAATCCAATGCAGAAAGGCAGAAATATTAAATGCATGCTTTTCAGGTCATGAGGCAATGAAAATTAGATGTAATAAAGGGTCATGGAAAGATAGAGGGCCATGGAAAGATAGAGGAAACAACTTTAAATAATCTGATTTCAGGGCCAGCTAAGTGGTGCAGTGGAAAGGACCTGAGTCCAAATCTGGCCTCAGACACATGATACTCACTAGCTGTGTGACCCTGGGCAGGTCACTTAACCCCAATTGCCTCACAACAACAACAAAAAATAAAATAAAATAAAATAACCTGATTTTAGAAAAAGAAATTATATAAGCCATCAGTGAACTCCACAAGAAAAAATCTTCAGGGGGAAGCTAGGTGGTGCAGTGGATAGAGCACTGCCCTGCATTCAGAAGGACCTGAGTTTAAATCCAGCCTCAGACACATAACAATTACTAGCTGTGTGACCCTCCCTGGGCAAGTCACTTTGTATAACCAAAAAAAAAAAAAATCTGCAGGGCCAGATGAATTTCCAATAAATTCTACTAAACATTTAAAGAACAATGAATTCTAATACTATATAAACTATTTGGAAAAATAGGCAAAGAAAAAGTCCTACCAAATTCTTTTTATGATACAAATATGGTGCTGATACCTAAACCACCAAGAGCCAAAATGGAGAAAGAAAAGTATAGACCAATTTCTCTAATGAATATTGATGCAAAAATTTAAATAAAATATTATCAAAGAGATTACACCAATGTATCATGAGGATAATACACTATAAGCAGGTGGGATTTATACCAGGAATATAGGGTTGGTTCAATATTAGGAAAACTATCAGCATAATTGACCACATCAATAACAAAACCATCAGAAATCATATGATTATCTCAATAGATACAGAAAAGGCTTGGACAAAATACAACACTCATTCTGATTAAAAACACTAGAGAACATAGGAATAAATCAAGTTTTCCTTAAAATGATAAGTAACATCTATCTAAAACCACCAGTAAATGTTATATGTAATGAGGAAAAGCTAGGAGGTTTCCCAATAAGATCAGGGGTGAAAAAAAGATGTCCATTATCACCACTGTTATTCAGTATTATACTAGGATTGTTAGCTTTAACAGTAAGAAAAGAGAAAGAAATTGAAGGAATTAGAATAGGCAACAAGGAAACAAAGCTATTAGTCTTTGCAGATGATATGATGATATATGTAGAGAATCCTAGAAAATCAACTAAAAAAAACCTACTTCAAATAATTAACAACTTTACCAAAGTTGCAGGATATCTAATAAACCCACAAAAATCATTAGCATTTCCGTATATTACCAACAAAGCACAGTAGCAAGAGATAGAGAGAGAAATTCCATTTAAAATAACTGTAGACATTATAAAATATTTGGGAGTCTACCTGCCAAGACAAACCCGGGAACTATATGAACACATTTACACTATATTTACATTTATACTACATTTGAACTATATGAACACTTTTCACACAAATGAAGTCAGATCTAAATAATTGGAAAAATATCAGTTGCTCATGTGTAGGCTGAGCTAATATAATAAAAATTACAATTCTACTTAAGTTAATTTACTTATTCAGTGCCATACCAATCAAAATACCAAACATTATATCATAGAGCTAGAAAAAATAATAACAAAATTCATCTGGAAGAACAAAAGGTCAAGAATACCAAGGAAATTAATTTAAAAAAAATATTAAGGAAGGTAGCCTAGCTGTACCAGATTTAAAATTATATTATAAAGCAGCAATCATCAAAACTGTTTGGTACTGGCTAAGAAATAGAGTAGTGGATCAGTGGAATACATTAGGTATACAAGATATAGTAGTCAATGACTATAGTAATCTACTAGTTGATAAACTGAAAGATCCAGCTTCTGGGATTAGAACTCATTATTTGACAAAAACTGCTGGGAATATTGAAAATAACATGGCAGAAACTAGGCATAGACTAGTTTCTTAAACCGTATACCAAGATAAGGTCATAATGGGTACATAATTTAGGCATAAAGGGTGATAACCATAAGCAAATTAAGAGAGTAAAGAATAGTTTACCTGTCAGATTCATGGAGAAGGGAAGAATTTGTGACCAAAAAAGAGATGGAGAACATTATGAAATGCAAAATGGATAATTTTGATTATATTAAATTAAAAAGGTTTTGCACAAACAGCCAACATAACCAAGATTAGAAGGAAGGTAGAAAGGTGGCAAAAAAAATTTTTGCAGCCAGTATCTCTGATAAAGACCTAATTTCTAAAATATATAGAGAACTGAGTCAAATTTATAAGCATACAAGTCATTCCCTCATTGATAAATGGTCAAAGGATATGAACAGGCAGTTTTCAGATGAAGAAATTAAAGCTATCTATAGTCATATGAAAAAATGACCTAAATCACTATTGATTAGAGAAATGCAAAACAAAATGACCCTGAGGTACCACATCACACCTATCAGATTGTCTAACATGACCAAAAAAAAAAGAAAGAAAATGATGTTGGCAAAGATATAGGAAAATTGGAACACTAATGTATTGCTGGTGGACTTGTGAACTAATCCAACCATTCTGGAGAACAATTTGTAACTATGCCCAAAGAACTATAAAACTGTACCTACCCTTTGATCCAGCAATAGCACTAAAGGGTCTGTATGCCAAAGAGATCATAAAAAAGGGAAAATGACCCACAAGTACAAAAATATTTATAGCAGTTCTTTTTGTGGTGGCAAAGAATTGGAAATTGAGGGAATACCCATCTACTGGGGAATGGCTGAACAAGTTGTGGTATATGAATGTAATGGAATACTATTGTACTATAAGAAATGATGAGCAGGCAAATTTCAGAAAAGCATGGAAAGACTTAAACGAAGTGACACTGAATGAAGTGAGCAGAACCAGGAGAACACTGTACACAGTAACAGCAATATTGTGTGATGATCATCTTTGATAGACTTAGCTCTTCTCAGCAATACAATGATATCATCCAGTTCCAAAAGCCTCATGATGGAAAATGCTATCAACATCCAGAGAAAGTGCTATGGAGTCTGAATGCAGATCAAAGTATACTATTTTCTCTCTTTCTTTTTTTTCTTTCCCATGGTTTTTCCCTTTGATTCTGATTCTTCTTTCACAACATGACTAATGTGGAAATATGTTTACTATGACTGTACATGTATAACCTATATCAGATTCCTTGCCATCTTGAGGAGGGACAAGAAAAGGGAGAGAGGGGAAAAACTGGAAGTCAAAATCTTGTAAAAGTGAATGTTGAAAACAAAACAAAACAAAAAAAGTAGACAGAAGCAGGCTGGCTGGCTTCCCTAGTATAGCTGATTTCCCTTTCATCCAGCTCTCCTTCAGGGAAAGGGAAAAACAAGAGAGAAATGGATGTGAATCTCAGCTCCTACCCACCCCCAAAGCACCAGAGATTAGCCTCCAAAGGGATCACACCATCAACTTTTTTTTACAACAAAAGGTAACTAGCAGGCTAGAGGGTGTCTGTCCATGTCTCCCTGGGGTTTACTTTGGTCATTAGGAAGTGGCAACAGATGTCCTTCAGTTCAACTTACATTGGCAAAGTGTGGGCTTGCCAACTGGGGTATAAACTGTGGGCCCCCTGAGATGAGAGTGAGATATATATAGCCCCAGGGGAACGAGGCTCACAGTGGCCAAGTCAGGGGACCTGGTCATTAGTGTTGCTGATCCAAAGGTGCTGACATCAGTCTGCTCTGGTTGAGATGACTTCTGGCCAGGTAGAGGTTGACTAAGGAGACATTATTCATGGCTGGAGTCTCTAGGCTGGCGACTAACTGACTAATCATGCCTCCTGTTGCTCCTATCAGGTATTGAACAATAAGTTAGCAAAGGCAGTTTGAGTCATGTGGTTGACAGTGTTTACAGGTATGGAGAGCTCTCATTTCTGGGATCAATATGGTATGACAGGTGACGTGAAGATGTATGGAATAGTTTACAGCCACAGCAGCTATGGTGGAGGTACTAGGCAGGGACAAGGTGCAGGAGTGATTCCTCCCCCCCCCCCCCGCCCCGTTCTTTGTATTTGTTTGGGGTGGGATGGGGAGGTGAGGCTACCTACTACCACTGTAGTCCCTGACACTGGCATATTTCTTATTTACACAAAATTAATCACAATAATACCATTAGTTCAAACTTAAAACTTTTATTTAATGATAAGAAAAAACCCAATAATTATAGCACCACAAGATACACAAGATAAGGGAAATACAATATTGATCAATGCCTCACAGTCCACTAACCTAGGTAACATTCTTCTACAATAGCAGCAGGGGAGATGGATCATACATAGAGAAATCTAGCAAAGAGTCACATAAATGAGAACAGCTCACATGTATGGGACAACTTACAACTCTGGGACTGTAGGTATTCGTGTGTTCATTTTCTTCGTGAATATTCTGTGCCACAAAAAAGCTACTTTTCTGCTAATAACTGTTTTTATGGTTCCACTCCACCCCTCTCCCCCACTGCTTTCCTTGTAGGCAAATCAACATTTCTTCTGCTCTCAAATTAGTGATACAGTGGCAATTTCTTTTAAACTTACAATCACCCTTAAACCAGTGCTCAGTGTTACATTACTAAAGTGACAAGAATATCCCTTAAATCAGAGAACAATCAAGTTCCTCAGGATGGATCACATGGGCAATACAGACAAGCCCAGCCATTTCCTCTCTCAATTGGATTCTGCTTCATCCAATCAGATCTCATCATCTTATTATTGAAAAAAATCAATTAAAAAATAGAGAGTTTGCTGGGTTGCTGCATCTACTCTATCACCTTGGATCCACACCCTCAATTAATTTTTTAAAGTTTTATTTAACAAATTTCACTTGATACAACATAGCTAAAAGGAAATTCCAATCCAATGAAAGATTTAAATCAATGCCTCACAATTTAATATAAACACCAAGACCAAAGCCCTAGAATATCCATATTGTTTCTGAAAATTGTCTTCATTGGCTTGAAAAGAAACAAACCTTAAACGTGCCTTATAGGATGGTAAAGGAAATAAACTAGAACACATCATATGTTTCCCTTTTGAATCACACAGTTCTTTGTTGTTTTGTTTTGTTTTTTAATTCATGTCAAATGTTGCAGGGTATATGGCAAAAAAAATGGGACTCTAATGCATTGTTGGTGGAGTTGTGCAATGATTCAAACATTCTAGAGAATAAATTAGAATTGTGCCCAAATAGTTATAAAACTGCATATTCTTTGACCCAGCAATACCACTACTAGGTCTCTACCCCAAAGATCAAAGAAAAAAGGAAAAGGATCTATGTGTTCAATAATATTTATACCAGCATTTTTTATCATGGGAAAGAACTAGGAATTCAGAGGATGCCCATTAATTGGGGAATGGCTGAACAAGTTATGGTATATGATTTTGATGGAATACTATTGTGTTGTAAGAAATGACAAGCAGGATGGTTTTATAAAAATCCTGAGAAGACTTATATAAAGTGATGCAAAGTGAAGTGAGCAGAACTAGGGAAACACTCTACATAGTAACAGCAAAATTGTGTGATGATCTGTGACTGATTTAGCTATTCTCAGCAATACAATGATCCAAGACAATTCTGAAGGACTTGTGATGAAAATTGATATCCACCTCCAGAGAATGAACTGATAGAATCTGAATGCAGATCAGATCATGCTTTTTAAACTTTCTTTATTTTTTGTGTTTTTTGTTGTTGAGTCATTTCAGTCATGACTGACTCTTCATGACCCAAGGTTTTCTTTTACAACATGACTGATATGGAAATGTTTTACATGATTATACATGCATAATCAGTATAAAATTAGTGTCCTCACTGGGGCGGGGGAGGGAAGAATGGAGAGAATTCAGAACTCAAGCTTTTAAAAATCAAATGTTAAAAATTGTTTTTACATGTAATTGAGAAAATAAATAAATATATTATAAAATATCATGTCTCTCAAAATGCATTTTGACATTCCTGATAGTCTGGCATAAAAGTTACATTTAATAGAACTGAGATTGCCTTAACCTCAATACTTAAGAGCACTCATACAACATAACTACTTTAAGAAATACTAAAAAAATTTTTAGCAGTTATAATCTTTATTCAACTTGCTTATCATGAAAAATTATTTTCCCATGTTCTAAAGATATCAAACTTGGAGCTTTAAAAAACGATTCTGATTTCAGTAACAGTAAGCGTAAACCATAAACCTGAATTGCAAAACATCATTTTTGTTTGTTTTTCTTTAGAAAAGTTGACTAAAGGTCAATTATCAGGATACACTACTGATTCATTTTCCATACTGGACATGCCTGATATTTCTTCCATTATATTCATTCCCATAGATGCAAAGTTCCCCAAGTTGTTGTAGCTGCTGTTCACTTCTTCTTGGTTCTCTATACAATGTGTGGTTGAAAAGTTGCTGAAGTTTTCCTCTAAAACTTCCTCACTTTTACTCATGCCGATCTGATCGTTGTAGGCGCCTCCATAAGCTTCATTCAAATTCTGGCTAGATGGACTGCCATAACTACACTGGTTTGAGAAGCCCATGCCTTCCATCATCTGGAGATCATAAGCTCCACTGTCTGCTTCTGCTATAGAATTCAAGAAGAGTTCTATGTACCTGTGCTGCATATTTGCTTTGTCTTTTGACATAGCTGCCACAGCATCTTCATGAGTAGCAAATTCAACATCTGCTTCTCCAGTCACTCTGCCATCATATCCAATTTCAATGTGTGCTCCCACAGGTTTGAGTGGTGAGAAAAAATCATAGATATCATTTTCAGTAGCTTTGTAAGGTAGTCCTCTCATGTGCACGAAATGGCCTGCTGGACTCTGGAAGGTAGACCAGCTGTCTCCATAGCTATGACCAGACATTCCTAAATAGTAATTGAGGTCTCTTCCAAAGTAATATTCATTACTATATCCATTGTAGTCATCATAACCTGTATACCCACTTTCATAGGCATCACACCTCATTCCTTCAAACCCAGCTCTTCTACTAAGACTGTCATAGCATCTGCCAGCCTGAGGTCTATCATAAGGACCTGGACGTTGCCTAGTCATTAGCTTTTGAGGAGGATCATAATGAGTACTGACTTCTGCCTGGCTGCTCTTGAAGATTTCAATGTACCTGTGCCCTATTCTTTCCCTGTGTTTCTTTAGAGCCTTTTCAGCTGTTTCCTGGGAGGCAAACTGCACAAAGGCTTCCCCACTATTCTTCCCTCGAAAGTCTACTGGCAACGTTATCCCATTTGGCATGATTTCCAACCCTGAAAAAAACTGAATAATGTCTTCCTTGTTGCAGCTAAATGGGAGTCCTCTAAGGCGCACATAGCCATCACTGGTAGTGTCAAGGCAATTTAAAGCAGTATGGTTCAATACCCAATCCATCTCAACCTTGTTTGACTTGAATACTTCAACATATCTGTGTGCCATAGTCTCTCTATCCTTTTTCAGTGCCAGTTTGACTTCATCTTCAGATTCGAGTTCAATGAATGCTTCTCCACTTGGTCTCCCATCTCTGGTATAGATGAAATGGATGCCTGATGCCTCGTTTTGAATTTTGCATTCTGAGAAGAAGTGTTGAATATCACTGACTGAGCATGACCAAGGCAAGCCCCGGACCTTCACCACAAAGCCTTCTTCTCCTTTGGTGCTCAGCATCATCTTGTCAAGTCAGCAGCAGCAGCTTGGTAAGGTATTGTCTTGAGACTTGACTTCAGCGTGTCTGTAAAGAAAATCTCAATTCATTTTTTTTAGTTGACTCTCTAGAGTTCTCTAAGTAAACCCTTATGTTTACTTACACAGATACTGTGAAGAGTTTTCTCAATAAAACTTCGTATCATCGTCTTTAACTATTTATTTTCTCAACTTCCTATTTTTTATTGATTTATCTAGAATTTCTAGCACCATAATGTAGTATTGGTGGTAATAGACAAGTTTGCTTTTCTCTTGATCTTACAGTAAAAGCCTCTAGTTTGTTCCTTTTCTATACAATCTGGCTCTTGGCTTTAGAAAGCTAGTAATTATCACATAAAGGAAAGATCCACTTATTCCTATTTGTGTGTGGGGGGGTGATACTGCAGGTCTGACATTTCTGAAATTGATGTCAGTCCAAGGAGAAATGGGAATTGACCCTCTTCTATCATCTATTACTAAAAATCTGACCTATTCTTTTTTCTACCCATCTTCAGCCTCATTGTGGTCACTTGTGTGTTACACTTACCTTTTTAGACTAGGTTCTTTGGCAAAACTGGCAATTGTTTCAACCTGCCTCAGAATACTATAGCTTTGCTACCATGGAGGGTTTTGTTGTTTTTGTTTTTGTTTTTGTTTTTGTTTTTGTTTTTGTGGAAAGATTTCTTACTTTCAAAGTAGTGAGTGTTCAGGTAACCCAAAGTCACTCTATGATTGTTGAAAAGACTCACCATTCCACAAAAACTGCAGAGAGAATTTTGGAAAGCATTCTGGCAGACATTAGGTTTAAACCATCATTCACAACATACACCACAATAAGCTTTCAATGGATAGTTGATAGACAAATTATTAAAAAAAAAATCACATCCTAAATAAATTTGAAGTTCAAAAGTGGAGATTCCTCTCAGAGGTATGGAGAGAGGAAGAGATTATGTAGAAACAAGACACAATCATAGTAGATAAAATGGACAATTTTTATTACTTAAAATGGAAATTTTGGTACAATAATAGCTAGAATTTATATAGCCCTTTAAGGTTTGCAAAGCACTTGACAAATATGATCTCATTTTTATATTCACAATAACATTGGGAAGTAGGTCCTATCATTATCCCCATTTTACTGTTGAGAAAACTGAGGCAGACAGAAGTTAAATGACTTACCTAGGGTGATACAGCTAGTAAGTGTCTGAGGCCAGATATGAACTCAGTTTTTCTTGTCTCCAAGTACAGTGTTCTTTCCACTGTACCACCAAGCTGCACAAACAAAAATCAATGCAGTTAAATTTAGAAAAGAATCAGTTACCTGCCCCCCCAACCCCTCTCGGGGCTTTTGTAGAAAGTTTTTCTGATGAACGTCTGAAATCTAAGATACATGTAGAATTGATTCAAATATATAAGAATGAGAGCCATTCTCCAATTGATAAATGATTAAGGGATATGTATAGTAATCCTCAAAGGTAGAGATCCAAGTTATTAGCAGTCATATAAAAAATTTCCACATTGCTAATAGAGAAATTCAAATTAATACTCTAAGGTTCCACCTCAGAGTCATCTGATTAGCAAAGATGACAATAAAAAGACAGTGACAATGGTTGGAAGGGTTGCAGGAAAATAGGTAAATTAATGTACTACTGGTTGATTTATGAACTGGTCTAGTCATTCTGGAAAGCAATTTGGACCTATAAAATCACCAAAGTCACCAAACTATATATACTCTTTAGTCTAATTGTTATCAGTGATTGGCATATACACCAAAGATAAAATATAATGATGGAAAGGATCCATAAACACACACACACACACACACAGTATTACTTTTTGCTCTAACAAAACCTGGAAAGAAAGTCAAAGCTCATCAGTTGAAGAATGGCTGAAACAATTATGGCATACTAAGTGGAATGGAATATTATTATAGTGTGAGAAATGATAAAAGCAGTGAATTCAGGAAAACCTGGAAAGATGTGTTATATGAACTGATATAGGGCAAAATGAACAGAATCAGGAGAATAATTTAATAACTACAACATCGTCACAAAAACCCGATAGATTTAAGAAGTCTGATCAATGCAATGAACAGTCATGACTCAAGACTACTAATGATGAAGCAGGCAACCCATTATCTGATAGAGAGGTGGAGGACCTGAAGGGCAGATGTATTTTTGGACGTGGCCAATGTGAATTTGTTTTGCTTGACTTTGCTTATTTGGTTCTATGAGGACAATTACTAGAAAGAAGAGGACCAGAGCCAAAGATGCCAAACTGAAAAAGAAGGAAGGAAAGAAAGAAGAGAAAATTTTAAAAAAGAAATTAAAGAGGGTCCTTGTAGCATCTCACACAAAATGGATAGGAGAGAATAAAAGAAGTCTGAAGAGACACAAATAGTACAGCTTTGAAACTCATCTGCACAATTTATTATATACATTTGAAAAGAAAAACAAGCTGAATTAAATGGAGATTTTTGGCTTCATATATAATCCTCTTTAACTGTTCTCTGTATATAGAAATGTTTGTGTTTATCAATGGTTGTAAAATTCAGAGTAACCAAAAAAAGTCAAAGCTAAAGTCTAGATCTTCCAGGTCAAAGGAAAAATAGTGCAAGTGACTGGAAAGAAAGACTGCAAGTACCAAAGACCCACAAGCAGGATCATGGAAGACTATGCTGCAACTGATAGGTTATGTGGAGTGGACAATGTGGACAAGAATCTGCAGTCCCTGAGAGAAATGCCACAAGCTACTCAGAGAGAATGTGATACAGGTGGTAAGTCTTCATCAGGAAAAAGCTGTGGGGACAATTTTAGCCTCAGTCTAAGATGGGATCCTTCTGGCCCAGTTTCCCCATTATATTCCTTTGAAAGGGAATGTTACCCACCTGGCTATTCCTCAGTCTGGCTATGAAGTGGATTTGATACTTCATGGTTGGAAAATCGTGATGCTTTGGGGTGGGTAGGGGATGAGATTCATATTCATTTCTCTCTTGCTTTTCCCTTTTCCTAGGACAGAGCTTGATGGAAGGGAAATCAGCTATACTAGGTGATGGGGATGGGATCTGAACCCCCAGAAGGAAAATCCCTGGACTTTCCCACATCCCTGGCTTTTGCCTGAGGCTGTAATCCACTTAACTTGTCTTTCATTGTGGCTACACCCAAATCTCCTAATTGGCCACTTCCCACCCTTAATCCTATCTAGACTCCATTCTCCCATGGTCATGGGTGGTCCGATCCCAGGCAATTCTGTTCATTCAAGTTTTCTGGCCACTCCCATCCAGATTCTCCTTAGACCCCTCCTCCAGTCACCCCAAACTACTTGGCCAATCCTAGATCCCTCCCAGTCTTTCTGTATATAAGGTCCATCTTGTCTCCATTAAAGTGCTCAGATTTGGGGCAGCTAGGTGGCACAGTAGATAGAGCACCACCCTGGATTCAAGAGGACCTGAGTTCAAATCAGGCCTCAGACACATAACACTTACTACCTGTGTGACTGCGCAAGTCACTTAACCCCATTGCCTAGACAAAAAATAAATAAATAAATAAAGAGCTCAAATTCTTAAGATATGGCCCACTTGTATTAGCATACAAATGCTTAGAGTACTTAAAGAGTCTGGCCAACATGGCAGATCTTTAATAAACCTTGTCTTTGGCTGAAAGAAAAAAAAAACAACAAATAAATAAATAAATACGTGCTGGTTAACTGACTGCCTACTGCATGCACAGGTCATGCTGAATCCCGTCTCAGGACCTCCCAAAGAATTCAGGTGTAGCCAACCTCACTGGCCAAGACGTCCAGACCATTATAGCCATGGATCAGAATCAAGACATAGCTCCTCTTGTGAGTGAACAGTCTAATGTGAATATCAGGCTAACCATATGATAAACAACTAGTCTCTGTATTATCCCATTTGATACTTAACAGTTTTGTGAGTTCAGATATTACAAGTATTAAAATCCCTGTTTAACATGACAAATCTGAGGGTTAGGCAGAGTAAGTAATGTGTGGTCATGAAGATATAACCATGTCACAGACACTGATTCAAACCCCATATCTCTAATTGACTACAAGTATAAACAGGCCATCTTTCAGTTTTCAGATTTGATAGAAAAAAGATATATCCCCAGGAGGAATCTTACCTTTGCTTTCCTGCTAGGAGGCTTCCTGGTCAGGAACACAGCTTCAGCTGCAGTCTAGACTCTGAGTAGAGATCTCTCAAACTGAGCCAGCCAACTGATCCAGGCTTTTATGTACTTTTCTCAAGTATCTCCTCCCCTTTCCTATTCACATTAAGAAGGTGTGAATTGCCAACCTCATAGTGGGACAGTAGAAAAATCTCTTTATCCCCCTTAACAAAGGACCACCCCTCGGTCCTTGGCTATCTTACCTTCTGTATGTGCCACCCTCATTTGGTTACATTTAACACATTTGCCACTTTTTGAGTACAACTTAGTGTTCGCACCTCAGAAACAATGAAGAGGAGATTTATTCCCTTGACCACTTGATCACATCAATCTCCTAAGCACCTTCTAAGTGTAAAGAGAGAGGGAGACTTCAGTCTTTATTGCAGTGAAAAGATATTTTTACTGAATGTTCACCTATTTCTGGAAGGCCTGACAATAGGTTTTCAGCATCTAAGTAAGCCACCCAGGGCCCAAGCTTCATTTTTTTTTCTGATCCCTTCAATACAGGTATTCCTATCCACTAGGACGGAGTCAAATCATCCTCACTAGCTGCAGTTTCTGGAGCAGGGAAGTCACATGAGTCATTCAATGCAGTCCTGACCTCCAGAAATAAGGTACTAAAGAGACAAGTAAAAAGAGAGTGGCTTCTCCAGCCTCCTGTCCAGGATATGGATACTAAAGTAGAAAACTGAATTTCTGGGTTAGTCTGCAGAATTTAATCTAAAGAAAGGAAGCACCCTGAAGTATAAGTATCTAGGGAAATACCAAGAAATAATGTGAATGGGTATGAAGGTGTTACCTTCCAATAAGTGCAATGACCATTTCATGCCTGAATACCCAGCAAGGTTCACAATTGCCCCTTGTTTTTCCCAGACACACTTATAAGTGTAATAATCACATTTACATGTCACTTTAAGGTTTGCTAAAGGCTCATTACATTTATGATTTTATTTGCACCTAAGAAACCTGTGAGGTAGGTACAATTTTACCCATTTTAAGGCTGGGGAAATATGCTAAAGGGGATTAATTAACTTAAGTACCTCACCCTGGTTTTCACAAGTCGTAACTGTCTGAGGCAGAAATGGAAACCAGGTGTTCCTGAAAACATTGCTCTATCACCACCTAGATGCCTCAAATCTCCTCTTTCTTTTCTTTAATTAAATTGTTTTCATATATTTTCATTTAAAAAAATCATTGTTGATTTATTTTTAACCTTTTTATAATTTTTAGTTCCAAATTCCTTCCCACTCCTCTCCTACTTACTCAGAAAGCAAGCAATATGATGTCAATTATACATGTGCAAAACATACATAATAGCCATAATTTTTTTAAAAAGCAAGAAAAATATAGGAAGTGAGAAAATTATACTTGTTTACACCCGTAGTTTATCAGTTCTCTTCCTGGAGGCAGAAAGCATTGTTTTATCATGAGTCCTTTGGAATTGTATTGGATCATTGTATTGATTAGAGTTGCCAAATCTTCCACAGTTGATCATCATTATAGCATTGCTATTACTGTATACCATGTTCTCCTGTTTCTGCTCACTTCACTTTGCATCAGTTCAAATAAGCCTTCCCGGGTTTTTCTGAAATCATCCTGCTTGTCATTTCTTATAACACAATAGTACTTCATCAAATTATATGCCACAACTGGTTCAGTCATGCACTAATTGATGAGCATCCCCTTGATTTCCAATTCCTTGCCACCACAAAAAGAGCTATTATAAATATGTTTGTATATATAGGCCTTTTTTTTCTTTTTTCTTTATTGATCTCTTTAGTATATAGAACTATAGTGGTCTATTGGTATTGCTGGGTCAAAGGTTATGAACAGCTTTATAACCCTTTGGGCATACTTCCAAAATGTTTTCCAGAATGGTTAGACCAGTTTGCAACTCTACCGACAACTCATTAGTGTACTTCTTTTTCCCTTATCCCCTCTAGTATTTGTCATTTCTGATGGTGTGAGGTGGCACCTCAGAGTTGTTTTAATTTGTATTTCTCTAATGGTGATTTAGATAATTTTTTCATATAAATATAGATAGCTTTGGTTTCTTCTTCTGAAAACTTCCTGTTCATATCCTTTGACCATTTATAAATTGGGGAATGGCTCTTATTTTTTATAAATATGACTCAATTCTGTACTCAGTAAAATGAGGGCTTTACCAGACAAACTTTCTATAAAAAGTTTTAATATTATGTCATTGTTTACGGTACCTTTTAGCAAAATATTGTTTCCATGATTACCTCGTTTAATTAGGTCTATTTTTGCTTTTGTGTTTTCTGAGATCATGATTGCTATCCCTGACTTTTTTTGTAGTTTTTTTT
Organism: Vombatus ursinus; assembly: GCF_900497805.2. Taxonomy (NCBI): domain Eukaryota; kingdom Metazoa; phylum Chordata; class Mammalia; order Diprotodontia; family Vombatidae; genus Vombatus; species Vombatus ursinus. The sequence goes on from NW_020954558.1 coordinate 1,106,564, forward strand.
AATTTAATGTTTTCCCTTAATTACATGTAAAAACACTTTTAGCATTCTTTTTTTTCAAATTTTGATTTCCAAATCCTCTCCCTCCCCCCCCCACAGAAGACAGGCAATTTGACATAGGTTGTACATGTGCAGTTATGCAAAACACATTTCTACGTAAGTCATGCTGTGTAAGAAAACACAATGCAACCACTCAAAAAAAAAAAGAAAAAGCATCTTTATTTTGTATTCATATTCCATGAGTTCTTTTTCTATAGATGGACAATACCTTTCATTGTAAGTCCTTCAGAATTGTCTTGGATCACTGTATTGCTGAGAATAGTAAGTCATTTAGCAGATCATCATAAAGCATTTTTGTAACTGTGTACAGTGTTCTCCTGATTCTGCTCACTTTATTTTGTCAGTTTGTGTAAATCTTTGCAGGTTTTTCTAAAAGCATCCTTCTGGTCATTTCTTATAGCACAAAAATATGATTCCAATAATATATAACACAATAGTATACAACAGCTTGTTCAGCCATTTCCGAATTGATGGATATCCCTTCAATTTCCAATTCTTTGCCACTACTAAAAGAGCTACCACAATTATTTTTGTATCTATTTTTGTTTTTTGTCTCTTTGGGATATAGTCTTAAGAGTGGTATTCTTGGATCAAAGGGTATGCATGGTTTTATCACCCTTTGGGCATAGTTCCAAATTGGTCTCCAGAATGACAGAATCAGTGTACAACTTCACCAACAGTGCATTAGTGTTTCAATTTTCTCACACCTCCACCATTTATCTTTTGCCTTTTCTGTCATATTAGCCAATCTGAAAGGTATGTGGTGGTAGCTCAAAGTTGTTTTAATTTGCATTTCTCTAATCAATAATGATGTAGAGCATTTTTTTCATATGACTATAGATAGCTTTGTTTACTTTGAAAACTTTCTGTTCATACCCCTTGACTATCAATTGAATAATAGTTCTTACTTCTATAAATTTGACTCAGTTTTCTTTATATTTGAGAAATGAAGTCTTTATCAGAGAAATTTACTGCAAATTTTTTTCACAGTAATGATTACGATTTATTTCCCTACATCCTATTTTCCTCATTCATCATACTCTCTCCTTTCACCCTGTCCATTCTCAAAACTGTTTTGCTTCTGACTTTTACCTCCCCCAATCTGCCCTGCCTTCTATCAGTTCCAAAACCCCTCTCTTATCCCCTCCCCCTCCTACTCTCCAGGGTGGTAAGATAGATTTCTACACCCAACTGAGTATGTTTTTCCTTATTTGAGCCCTTTTCTGGTAATTTAGCTGAAGCATATTAGGTTCTGCTCCAGTCCTTTAAGTCTCTGTGTGGCTTTCTGTTTCAAGTTTATCTCTTGTAAACAACATATGGTTGGATTCTGGTTTCTAATCCATTCTGCTGTCAGCTTCTGTTTATAGATCAGCTCATCCCATTCACATTCACAGTTATGATTACTAACAGTGTATTTTCCTCCATCCCATTTTCTTCTGTTTCTTCTTCTCTCTCTCTTTTATCCTGTCCCTCCTCAAGTCTTTTGCTTCTAACCACTGCCTCCCTTAATCCTCTCTCTTCTTTTTCACTCTCCCTTTCTCTTATTCCCTCCCCCTCCTATTTACCTATTGAGTAAGTCACATTTTTATGCACAACTGTGTGTGTGTGTGTGTGTGTGTGTGTGTGTGTGTGTGTGTGTAACTGTGTATGGGGAATAGAGTTGCCAATCAGCACCATCTGTGCCAAGTACCAGCAAAGGGTCCTATGTAATCTCTTTTTGACCAGTTGTCCAATCCCCTTACCATCTCTGAACTGAGAACTCCCAAAGCTGCTCCTGCTGCTGCTGCTACCTCCAGCGTTGCCACTGCCCCATGTGTGGACTCTGGACAGAACTCCACCAGACCTCCACTCCAGGCTTACAGACTTCTCTTTCTAACCCTCTGAATGCCAAACAGAGGATCTTGTATTTGATCCTGGAGATGATAATGTGCCACTAGAGTTTATTGAGTTGGGGGGTTTCAGGGTTAGATTTGCACTTCAGGAAAATCACTTTGTTGGCTGAATGGAGAATGGATCGGAGTGGGGAGAGACTTGAGGCAGGTAGACTCACCAGCATACAATTGCAATTGTCCAGGTGTGAGGTGATTAGGCCCTGTCCCAGCAGTATTAGAGGGGAGAAGGAAGTGTATTTGAGAGATGTTGCAAAGGTAAAATCTACGGGCCTAGGCAACAGGTTAGATATGGGGGGGAAGATGTGAGAGATAATGATGATGGGGTGGTGGCACCTAGACTCCCAAAAGTCCTAAGATCATGTCTCTGGAAGCCTCCCAATTTCTCAGTAGATCCTTATCCTATGAGAAAATGTTCTTTTGTTGCAGAACACAATCTCTTATCAGAACATACAGAGGGGTACCTGGCCCAAGGATTTTTGTCCCTGGCTGGCCCAAGGACTCTTCCTCTTGCTAGATCCCCAACGTCCATACCTGGGATAACTCTTTCAATGCCTAGTATACTCCCTACACTTTCCCATTCAGAGCTCCCAAAGACACCTGGAATCTAAGATTACCTAATTAGCATCCTGACATTTCTTTCCCATGCCATTTTGCTATATAAGTTCTAGATTCACCCCCATTAGGGTTCAAGTTCCCCGAAGGGACTTTGCCTGCTTCTATTGGAGTTATAATAAACTGTCTCTTGACTGAAAGACGGCTTGAGGAATTCATTCCAGGAGACCCTGCCTTGTCATTCTCAGGGTCCCAGCACCCCAAA
>NW_020954558.1:1109339-1117931 GCF_900497805.2 Vombatus ursinus
GGAACACTAGAGAACTTGAGTGGCTGCAGGTGCTTTTTGGTTTCCTGAGGCTTACAGGCAAAAAAGCCTTCTCTTCCTGCTGTGCCAAATCCTCCCCACCCAGCCCAGCATCCAGACTCAGTAGGCCTTCCTGAGTATCGCCCCTAGATTACAGAACTGGAAAAAGCTCGGTCTCCAAGACTTTGAGAAGGAAAGTTTTCTGCCTGGCCTCAGTACTATCTCGACATCTAAGAAATAGTGTCTGATTTGTGCAGGGATTTTTTTTTTTTTAAGTGAGGCGATTGGGGTTGTGACTTGCCCAGAGTCACACAGCTAAGAAGTACGCAGGGAATTTTTTTTTTAATAAATGTTTATTAAGTGCTTAATCTGGAATTGAGTTCCATTATGAAAGAAATGATTATTAAACCAATTATTGGGGAGACCCGGGTTGTTGGGGTTTTTTCATTTTTTTCATTTATTTTTTATTCATTTTTTTTATTTTTTGGTGAGGCAATCAGGGTTAAGTGACTTGCCCAGCGTCACACAGCTAGAAAATGTGCAGGGAATTTTTGACAAACCTCTCTGAGCTTTTGGATTTTCCCTGTCAGTCTGCGTTTGTCACGTTGATTTGTTTTCTGTTCTATGTTTGTCTCCGTGTGGTGCGTGAGTGTCAGTGTCTGTGTGTAATCTGACACCCTGTAAGGTTTAACATGCTGCCAACCAGCAAGAGGATTGGACTTAGAATGACTCTTCTCTTTCTCTCCCCCCCTCTCCCTCCCTTCCTGCTTGCAGCAGCCTCAAAGGAATGGGTAGATGAGAGGAAAAAAAAGAGAAAATACTTTTTTTAGAGCATATGATTGATAAAGGCAAGAAAGTTCAGTCAAGTAGGAGCAAGAGTAGAAAGAAAGGCTCAAACAGTGAACAGAGGATTTGAGAGTAAACAGTTCGAAAAGTCCTTAATGATCAATCTCAAAACTTCCAGAATCTGCCAAGATGTTTTTAGCTGTCCTAACTTTTCACTTCTACATTCACCCCTTAAAAACTCAGAGTGGAGCACTGAACTTTGCAGACTGGAGAGTCGGGACCCTGGAAAAAAAGATCCAGTTGGCACCTAGTCCCTTCTCTTCAGCACAGGAGAGTTCAAGGTGTCTTGTGAGATCTTGAAACCACATTTGTTCCCATTTTGTAGGAGACTGCCTAGTGGGAGTCCTGTTACACAAAAACTTTTCTTTTTAGGTGAGGCAGAAAATGATTAAGTGCTAGTCAACCTGCCCCTCTTTGATTCAAGGAGAAAAAGGTTTCCCTTTTTCTTTTCCCCTTATCTATCTCTATATTCAAATGGTTGGGAATGTGTCACCTCCCCCAACCCCACCTGCTAATTCACCCTCCCCCACCGGCGAAGGGGAGGAGAGGGGTGGGGCAGCAGCTCTAGCAGGGGACCTCACTGGGAACAGGCCCTAGGCCCTCGGCCCTCAGGTGCCCTGTAGCCCACCCAGACAGCCCGGGAGTATCATCCAGGTTCAGTCTGCCCTCCCCAGCAGCTGCCTCAGCCTCAGCAGTGTCTTCAGCCATGGGGAGAGGGGGGAGGAGGAGAGGTCAAGGCAGTACAAGGTAAGAAACCAGCCAGCCTCTGCACTTGGTAAACCCAACCTATTATATGTAATCTGGAAATGCAATTGATGTCATCTGAAGTTTATTGTTTGTGTTACAGCTAAAACAGTTTGGCTATCGCTTATGAAAATTATAAGATTGTTGGCTATTGTTTTAATGCTAAAACCTAAAACTGGTAGTTAATTATAGTATATGTGTGGAAAGGAGGGGATGAGATGAAAGCCTCATCTAGATTGGTTCTGCCCATTCAGAGCAGTCCTCAGGGCTAATCAAAAAGCACAGCCCACAACAGCTCTATGGATAGATGGGGTGGATAGGTAGCCCCTTCTCTGGGGTCCCTGTCAATTCTCCTTATTTTGTAAACTTACCAAGGTTCCTAGAAATCATCTGTGTGGATGAGGTCATCAGCCCTGGGAAAAGGAGCTTGTTTGGGTTATGGAGTTCCTAAACAATGAACTTGGCTTTTTCAGGGTTTGCAAGTGTATAGAAATGATCTCTAAAGATTGGTTTTTGCACCAGGACAAATTTAAATTTGAGATGTGAGTCCTGGTAAATTTTTCCCCAAAATGTGATTAGTGAAACTTGCTATCTGAGGTAAAAGCTGTTGGGACTATAATGGATTATATTTTGAGTTGTCTGATGGGGATCACAATAATCTATGAATAATCAATAGTCAATAATCCACCATCTGAGAGAAATGCCGCAGGCTACTTAGAGGGAATGTGGTGGAGGTCTACATCTAGGAAAACTGGGGGGACAATGTAGAGTGGGATCCTCCCAGCTCAGTTTCCCCCTTGTGTTCCTTTAAAAAGGAATGTTTCCCACCTGACTATTCCTGAGTCTGGCAATGAAGTGGAATTGATACTGCATGGTTGGAAAACTGTTGACTCTAAATTCAAACAGAACCAGGGATGTTTTAGCCTGTCATACACAGTATAATCATTTTCCTGCTTTTTACTTTCACAGCGAATTTCTATTGTCAGAGCAAGTGGTCAGTAAAAGATATGAACACAATGCAAGTATGTGAGATCTTGCTGTTTTCAGTCTGAATGTGTAGTCATTCAATATTCCAAACAATTGGGTAAATTAGTACTCGGGCTTATCACCTGCCTGCCTTCATAGTCATGTGAATTATTACCCCATAGTAAAGTCAGCCTCTTATAAAGCAAATTCATTTGTATAACTATTGAACCCAAGGATAGAAAAGCTCTACCTACAAGAATATAGTTATTTATATTTTCATGTCCCCCATTCTGACATCACTTTTAATTCTCCTTATACTTGGGCCCTGCATATTGAACTTGCTTGTCAGATTTGTGTCTTCCAGGCTTTAGGCCATTCAGCCCCTGTCCACCCATCTTCCCCTGGATATAGCCTGTGTTTGGTTCCAGTCAACCTCCTCCCCAGGACCTAGCCTAGTGAGGCAGGGGCAGCTCGATGCCCATTGTCAATCTTTTATTTTTTAGGCTAAATATTCCCAGTTCCTTCAACTGGAGAGTAGCTAAGCTCCTTTAACGTCAATGTTTGTTTTTAATTTGCAACATTTAAAAATGTATAAAATATATCTTTTTTAAAATGACACATCTGAAATTAAATAATTTGTTGTAAATTTGTGGTCTTTTTCCTGCATTGAAATTTTGATGATGCAGTATTGTATCATGTAACCATATAGTAGTTTCAGAAGCCAAGACCTTCACCCTTTGCCCCAAAAGATTTTGGGCACTATTTGAGGGGGAATGATGGGGTGGTGAGACCTGGACCCCCAAAAGTCCTAAGATCATGTCTCTGGAAGCCTCCCAATTTATCAGTAGACCCCTGTCCTGTGAGGAAATTTTCTCTAGTTGCAGAACACAATTTCTTATCAGAACAGACGGAGGGGCGACCAGCCCAAGGATTTTTGTCCCTAGCTAGCCCAAGGACTCTTCCTCCTGCTGTATTCCCAACGTCCACACCTCTGACAACCTCCTCAATGTCTGGTATACTCCTTACACTTTCTTTTCTCCCAAAGAAAACTGGGCCCTTATTTTACCTAATTAATATCCTGGCATTCCTTTCACATGCCCATATAAGTTCTAGCTTCACTTCCATTAGGGTTCAAGTTCCCCAAAGGGACTTTGCCCACTTCTATTGGCATTATAATAAAATGTCACACACTTGAGGGTGTGAATTCATTCCAGGCAACCCTGTTCAAATTCAGGAGACAATGGGAAGAAACCGAACACTTTCACAATTGATTTAGAAAAAATTACAGGTTCTCTTATTCAGGGACAGCCTGGTTTTCCTCCTACCTGTCTGACTACTTCTCAGTCTCCTTTACTGGATCCTCATCTAGCTCTGTCTCAGTACCATTGGCTGACAACTCTTAGGAAAACTTCCTTCAGTTCCCCACTGTTTCTTTCCCAGACAAGTGAAATTCTTTAGGAAAGCATTTAAAGGTGAAATGTCATATGATTCACGAGCTTCTTAGCCCATCGTTAGCATTCTGTTTACTGTCAGATCTGTCTTCATCCCTTTTAAAAGCCAAGTCTAAGAGTTCAGTTCTGTATGTGACTCAAATATTGCTAAATGCCATGACTTCACCAATCATATTTTTTTTGGTGAGGCAATCGGGGTTAAGTGACTTGCCCAAGGTCACACAGCTAGTATGTGTCAAGTGTTTGGTCTGAGGCTGGATTTGACCTCAGGTCCTCCTGACTTCAGAGCCAGTGCTCTAGGGTCACGGTGCCACCTAGCTGCCCTCAAAATCATATTTTTTTTTCTTTTGGAGGCAATCAGGGTGAAGTGACTTCCCTAGGGTTACACAGCCAGCCAGTAAGTGTCTGAGGTGGGATTTGAACTCAGGTCCCCTTGACTCCAAGGGGTGTTCTATCCACTGTACCACCTAGCTGCCCTCCTAATCATCCTTAATGTGCCAGTAAGTTTTCCAAGCACCTGATGCCATCTCTAGTTGTCCTAATGTGTATCTGACCACTGGATCTAGATGGCTCCAGAGGAAACAGTGAGGCTGGTGACTTTGCACATCCTTCCCTCACTTAAATCCAATTCACTTGCATGTCATGGCATCATCTCCATGATGCCATGATCCTCTTCAAGAATGAAGGGCAAACAACAACAACATGCAGTCAGGACTATAATGTTCTTCATATTCCATCAAGGACAGAGAACTGAAGTCCCAAAGAAGTTGTAAATGGTGAGTGTTTACGCCTTTCATTTGAACTATCTCTAGTCAGTTTGTTAGTTTGACCAGCCTAAACTCAGAAGTCATTCTTGTTCATACTCTAGAGTTTCCCAATGTTATTTGGTCTACTGCCCCCTTTAAAAAATAATTACTCAGCAACCCCCTGGAAATCAACTTTCTTTAACCCTTCAATGTTTTTTTTTTTAATTTGCAACATTTAAAAATACATAAAATATATCTTTTTTAAAATGACACAACTGAAATTAAATAATTTGTTGTAAATTTGTGGTCTTTTTCCTGCGTTGAAATTTTGATGATGCAATATTGTATCATGTAACCATATAGTATCATACTGTAACTAAGTCATCACACACACATTTTCCTGCCTATGCACGCTGAACTTCCCAACAATGTGTGACGTACTCACTGCCAACAGTCCCTTGTTAAGATCCATCAGTGGACTTGACCACTGATTGGTTATAACTTGGATTTTGTGTGTTTATTTGGAAAATAATGTAATCACTACAACTTTAACTCTGTTGCACAACAGGTGAAACATGTACTAACAGTTTTTCAAAATTTTCTTCTCTTCTTTCCTTATGCTTCCACTGTCCCCTTGTTTTTATTCAATGCCCCCCCCAATTGTACCTGAGGCTACTACCCCCCCATCATTCCAGTGCCCCCTAGGGGGTGGTGTCACTCACTTTGCACACCTGTGCTTTTAGACCTAGGCTATTGACTTTGGTTCTTGGTAAGTTCAGAGCTAAATTGCTCGCCCTAGTGAATAGTTTCCTCTATGTTGTCTAGACTGCAACAGATGTAGTTAAGCTCCTTGCAAAATCAGAAGCAAAGGTTCTACTTCTTTTCTAGTGGTCCCTTCCTCTGGTGGATATAACTAATCATATCTTTCAACTCTACCCCTTTTTGCCTATGACTCCTCCCTGGATTTTCCTTTCCTAAGCTCACTGATAACTTTGGATTCCAGAGTCTAAATGTAGTAGCTATATTACCCTATTGCCTCTAGGATCCAATACAAATTGCTTTCTTTGGCATTTAAAACTCTTTACAACCTGACTCCAACCCACCTTTCTAGAATTGTTATGCTTACTTTCTTCACATAATCTATGGTCCAGCTTGCTGTTCCTAATACATGGTATTCCATCTCCCATCTCTGTTTTCACACAGACTGTCCCCTATGCTTTGAATACTCTTCCTTCTCAACTCTACATATTAGAATTCCTAGCTGCCTTCAAAACTCAGATCAAGCACTACTTTCTCCGTGAGACCTTTCCCAAACCCCAAAGCTGCTAGTGCCTCCACCTATCTACGTCCTCATTGCCTTGTATTTACTTTATAGATATTTTGCATATACATATATACATACATACATACACACACACACACACACACACACACATATATATATAAGTTGTCTCCTCTAGCAGAAGACAGCTATTATATCCCCCATCAATCTTTTATTCTTTAGGCTAAACATCCCCAGTTCCTTCAACTGATCCTTGTGTGACATGATCTCAAGGATCTCACCATCCTGGTTGTTCCCCCGTCTGTATTTTCGAATTGACCAATGTTGGTCCTAAACTGTGGTGGACAGCTCTGACCAGGATGGAATAAAGCAGTTCACTCACCTCTTGCTCACAGAAGCCGCACCTTCTTTAATGCAGTCCAAGACTGAATGAGTCTTTTTGGCTACCATGCCACATTGCTGACTCTTGGTGAGTTTGTAGTCCACCAAAGACTCCAAAATATTTTATAGAGAAACTGATTTCTAACCACATCTTTACCATTCGGTATTTGTGACATTGATTTTTCGAAGCCCAGAATAAAATTTTACATTTTTCCCAACTGAGTTTCATTCCATTGGATTCAGTCCAGTGCAACATCCTGTCAAAATTCAAAACAAAACAAAACACTTTTAGTGAAGTTTTCTGTTCCTTATATCAACATCAAATAACATGTGGCCCCCGCCTTTCTCCTCTCTGAAAGCCATCGCATATGACAAATAGTATTTTTTTAGAGAGAGAACAAAAGTCAGCACAACTGATTGATATATTGACAAAGTCCAAAAACATGTGCAATATATAACACCTGTGTACCTTCTGCCCCCATGAAAGGGTAAATTGTGGGTATCTTCTCATATCTCTTCATTTGAATCTCACTTGATCTTTATAATTTTGTTACATTTACTTTTAATTTTTTTTTGCTTTGTAATTGTTCTTTCCATTTAAATTGTTGTAGTTACTGTGTTTATTGTTTTCTTGACTGTTCACTTCACTTTGCATCATTTCCTATAGATCTTTCCATGTTTCTCTGTATTCATCACACACATAATTTCTTATGCCACAGTAGTAGCATTCCATTACATTCATATACCACAATTTGTTTAGATATTCCACAACTGATGAACATCTACTTTGCTTCCAATTCTTAGCTGTCACAAAAAAATGCTGCTATAAAGAGTTTGGAGTATATGAGGACTTTTTTAAATTGAAGGGTTCCCTGGGGTATAAGCCCAGTAATGGAGCATCTGGTTGAAAGGACATGGACCTTTTGGTCATTTTATTTGCATAATTCCAAATTACTTTCCAGAATATAACATTTCATAGTTCCACCAATAATGTATTTGTGTGCCTATCTTCTCACATTGCTCCAACATTGACAGTTGCCATTTTTGTCATTTTGATCAATTTGTAGCATGCGAAGTGAAAAAAAAGTTGTTTTGATTTGTATTTCTCTTATTATGAGTTATCTGGAACATTTTTAACATGCAGTTGTTAATACTTTGCAACTGTTTGTTTATATGCTTTGGCCATTAATCTATTAGGGAATAGCTAGTACACACACACACACACACACACACACACACACACATATATATATTTTATTTACTTATTGTTTATATATCTTAGATATCAAATCCTTATCAGGGAAATATGTCAGATTTATGATGGCAACACCTGCCTTTTTTTTGTAGTTACTTGATAAATAGTACATTTTTTCCCATCACCTTAGTTTTATTTTGTGTATGTCTTTGTTTTTCAAATGAGTTTCCTGTAAGCAATATGTTGTAGGGTTTTATTTTCTTATCCAATCTGTTACTCTTTTTTCATTTTATTGAATTGTTTAATCCATTCACATTTAATACTATCAGCATTAGATTTCCATTTTCTTCTGTCATTAAAATTGGAGTATTCTTTTCAGGTTATGATGTTTTCCCTCTTTTCAGCTGTAAACAAAAGTATGGGGTGTTCAGGGAGGCCTAACACCTCTGGTGTGAGGGCTTTTTGAGCCCTTTTCAGGGGTGCTCATCCACTTGGTATCCCCCTGTCACTGAACCCTCACCTGTGGCTTCAAGAAGCTGCAGCATATGGGATTGTCACACCTCAGTAAAAAGTTTCAGCTGACAGCTAAACCAGGTTGAGGTTGACAAACCTTAAACCCATCAATGAGATAAGGGAATGTCTACTCCAAGTATATGAAGACTTCCCCTAGAGGAATGGATGGATAAGAACAATTTATTCCAATAGCCATGAGGGCAGCTGAAGCAGGAGCTATAGAGGGATTAAAGCTTAGTCAGCCATTGAAAGCTCCAAGGTCATCCACTGCATCCCAAACCTTCACCACTTGGCTTAACTTTTGTCCTGCCATTGGACTTGGAAGACTCAGGAAAAGAGAATGAGGCTGATGACTTTGTGTAACTCTGCTCCACTTGAATCCAATTCACACGCAAGTCAAGACTTCATCCAGCATCCACTATTTTGTGTGTGTGTGTGTGTGTGTGTGTGTGTGTGTGTGTGTGTGTGTGT